>NW_011888810.1:11483511-11485763 GCF_000151845.1 Pteropus vampyrus
TACTTTTTTTTTTTTTTTAATTCTCAAATTAACACAAGATTGCATCTTAATTGAAAATAGAATTTAGGTTCCTAGTAATTTTACTTCTTGGTGTTCTGATAAGAACACTGAACATAATGGAAGTTCTGAAGTGCTATCAAGATGGTCCACTGCTTCAATTAGAATTATTTTAAAAACCTATTTTTCTAGTAAGCAATAAGCCCAGTTTGAGTAAATCTACATGTCTGGACCTCAGCGGATTATTTTATCCTTTCAATGCATCTTCTCATTTCTCTTTACCCAGGGCTGATGTGAGGTGATTTTTTTTTTTCAAACAATGTAATAAAACGGCCAGTTTATGCAGACTCTGAAATAACGTAAATAATGACAGTAATAATTATTAATAATAAAACCTGGCTGCAAGACATTTTTGATGCATTGATTTGCAATGCTTCAAAAGCAAAATGTAAAGATGATTCTCACTCAAGCAAAGTTCCCTGGCCTCTCCTATCCCTTTTCCTGGTCTATACTTGAAAAGTCCTCACATTCCTTTGTACTAGGCAGGATTTCAGTTTTGCACAGAGGTTTGAAATCCAGGGCCCAGTGGCCAACTCTAAAACTTCGAATCAGATCTCGCCATTAATGAACTTTACTGACCAAGATGTTCAAGGTCCCTCTGGTATTGACCACAACTCTGTGCCTTTGTTTTGCAACTTTTATTCCTTTGTTCTCCTGGAGGGACTCCCTGCAGCTGGGGTTGGGCAGTGACGACTTCTGGGTTCTGGTGTCTGTCTGCATCTCCGTATTTGCAGGAAAAATAATTCCAAGATTAATGAAATGAAAGTCAGCCCTTTCAATTCTCCTCTCCCACCGTCTTAAGCTCTAGTGCTCAAAATCCAGCCTGGCCTACGTGCTGATGCGATGCTGGTGGGTCCTCGCTCCTGAGAACATTTCTCCATCCTCATCCGCGGGAAATCCAGATACCCTGCAAAACCATCGATGTCTGCCGCAAGCCCAAGTGATAAAGAAATTGATCCATCCTCTTGCCAGATTAATTATTGTGGCTTCCCTGTGATTAAACTGAAAACTACTCCCTGCCTCATCTGAACCCGATAGAGATGACCCAAAGAGCAAAACAAGGAAAGATTTAAGAGCCACCCGAACAAGATTTCCTGAGGGAGAAACAAGAGGGCAGACTTAAGGAAAATCTATACCCCCCTACCTACAGCAGGGTTTCAGAATCAACCCTCTACCCCCGACTCCTTAGGGACCACCCATGGTCAAGCAGGGATGTCATTATTAAATAATTAAAAGATGCAATTTCTTAATAGCAGTGCGATGGCCCGTGAAATGCCTGCTGCATGATCAGCAAAAGCAACAGGGTTTTTCCTAGTTATCTAGAAAACCTTTCACCCGGGAGAAGGCGTGCGGCGCTCCCCACCCCCAAAGAAAGCAGGGCCTCTGCAAGAAAGAGATGAGGAAGCGCGACCCAGGGCCCTCCCCGACCCCACTTTCTCTGGGGACTCTTTTTCACAGCGCGAGGAGGGCCCTCCTCCAGCTCCGTCCGGGTTGAGGTGGAAACGGGTCCTCTCCCCATCCTGCCGGCTTCTCGGCACTTCCCACCCGCGGCTTGCGTTCCCGGGCAAAGCTGAGGGAGGGAGGCCGTGCGTGCCGGGAGCTGGAGAGGCTTGGCGCGCTCCGGGAGGAGGCGCCGGCTTCAGGGAAGGCTTGGTTCGCAAAGTTAACGTTGACCCTGACAGGCTTCGCCAAGCCCAAGCCGGAGAGGGGCCCGAGTCTGAGCGGCTCGCGGATCTCCCCCTCGGGCTGGCTGGAGCCTTTGAAAGGCCCCCGAAGCTCCCCAGGCGACCCTGGCTTGAAAGCTGGAGCGCGCGTCGCAGCCGGCAGCCCCGGAGCCACAGTCAGCGGACCCAAACCCATTCTATGAAAGTGCGCGGCAATCGCCTACGCGAGCTGGGTTTCTTCCGTTTTCCGCGGCTTCCCCGGCGGTCTCGAATGGAGGGCTGAGCCTCCCGGAGCGCTCCGCGGGGATTAGGGCGAAGGGGTAAGAACCCTGCAGAGCGTGGTCATGTCGCCGCTTTGGGGAAGCGGCGCAGCGCGGGCGGGCGGGCACCGCGCCGGGGGCGACTTTCCCCAGGGACTGGACCGGGGGCAGTCGGCGTGTCCGGGGAGCGGTGCTGCAGCCTCTTGCCCCAACCTGGGGCGGACCCCTTTCCCGCGGCATCCAACGCAGACCTCACAGGAGGCTGGAGCGG
>NW_011888810.1:11486178-11494631 GCF_000151845.1 Pteropus vampyrus
GGGGGGCGGAGGAGGAGGGAGGCCGCCACTGGGAGGGAAGGAAAGGGCGGGGGGCGGAGAAGAGCTGAGGCTGGGAGAAGCAGCGAGCTGGGCCCCGCCGAGGCTGCGGGGGCCGACCCCGTCCGCCCCCTCCCTGCAAGGGCCCCAGAGACGCCAACCACTGGATTTGTGGCCAGCCCTCCTCCTTCCTTGGGTCGCTGCACTCTGGCTCCCTTGGGTCTCAGACAGAGTCTGGAGCGACCGAAGTTGGGCTCTAGGGACGCACAGCCAATCAGGAAGGGCGCGGAGGGAAGCTGGGGAGGGGGCTGGAATCCCCCTTTCCCTCCTTCGCCCAAATCCGCTCCAGCTGGTCAAGCTGGGCCCTTGCCCAGGAGGCCTGTTTGGTGGGTTGGGGTAAAGCATCGCCCAAGTGGGGGAGGCAATCGGGGATCGTGCTTCCTCACTCTACCGCTCCACCTCCCGAAAGCCCTTCCACGTCGGCGGCTTCTGCCCTGCCTCCGCTCCCCCATCCCTTGCAAACTCTGCTTGGGGCGCGAGCGGTGAAACCGGGGAGGAAGACTTCGGACTTGGGAAGAGCCACGTCTCTGTTCTCTTCCAGTCTCCCCACTCTCCTCCCCCGATGCCTCGTGAGGGGAGCGGAGTGCGGGGAACGCTTCATCGGGGTGGGCTCCGGGCCCGCCACTGCGCCCCAGGAGGGTGCCTTACCCCTCCCCCACTCGGGAAGGTACCAGTGGCCCCCGCCTGTAGCGTCAGGCCCCCTGGCCGCACCCCCGCCAGGGCTCTGTGGAGAGTGCGGTTTTGCAGAAGAGCGGGCCTGAGGGCGCCGTGCCCGCATCCTCCATCCGTCCACCCCTTTACCCTTCAAGGAGGACCCGCTAGAGGGAGGGAACCCCGGGCCCACTTCCTGCCCTGGCCGAGTAGCGGGGAGAAAGGCTGACGGGGCCGGGACTTCGTAATCCCGCCGGGGACTGGGCGGGGCGCTGGCGGTCCGGGAGGCCGAGTTGGGACCGCACACTCCGCGGCCTTGGAGCTGGAAGGGGACAGCCGTGACCTGGTGGGGGACTGCAGGCTACAAGTTTCCAGGGTGGGGGTGGCGGTCATAGAAGAGGCGGCGAGAGTGGGGCGGGGGGGAGAGGGAGAAAAGCAAATGGATAAAAGAGGAAATGGAATCTCCAGGAGGGACGTGGATGAGGATGGAAAAGGAGGGGAAGGAGGGGAAGGAGTTGCGGGCCCGCGAAGAAAGATTAGGAGGATGCAGAGGAAAAGCAAAGGCGAGAGAGGCCAAGGAGTTAACGGGAAAAGAAGCGGATAACGAAAGAAAAACGGGACCAGAGCGCGGGGAGAAGAAGGAGGCGTCTGAGTCCGGCCCAGCGGGGCGGGGCTATCCGGGCACCGCGCACCGCCCCTCCCCCACCACACTTCGCGCCCCGCGACGCCCGCGTCCCGGAGGCGCCGCGTGCCGCCCGCAGCTCGCGTTGTGCGCGCAGCCGACGCGTCCTTCGTCCTCCGCGTGGCGTGGCCTTTAAACTGCGGGTTCCTCGCCTGAGGCGGGGGTGCTCAGTTTCCAGCTGCCCGGTTCCTGGGTCAGGTGCTTCCTTCCCCACAAGCCAAGGCCTTAGGGTGGCAGAGACCTTACACCCCACCGCACACACGCCCGGTGCGATGGGACTGGCGAGGCCAAGGAGGCCGAGCGCTTTTCCCAAGAGCGCGGTGAGTCCGGCGACCGTGCCTTTTCTACCTTCTCCGGTTGGTCCCTGACCTGACCCACGTCCTCATTCCGCCATACTGCCTTTCTCAAACTCTTCATTTGTCCGTATCCTCTAAGCCCTAAAACTTTGAGTTGTCCTAGACCACCAGCAGAAGTCTCCACACTCACTCTGACGGGGCCTCGACGTGGTGCTGGGGTGCTCTGACCGCCAGTTCCGCTTAGAAATGAAGTTACACAGGAGAGACGTGGAGGGGGCCCCACTCTCTCAGAGACACTGGGATTTTGCACTTGTTTGGCTAGTAACTATTGTCCGAATTTTCTCATTCTTTTCACGTGGCCATAAAGGAAATGTGAAGCTATTGTCAATATAATTTCACAAACACAGGGTGTCCAGGATCTGTGATGGTTGGATTCTTTACTTAGGTCCAAGGATGAACCTGGTCACATGTAAGCTAACATTAGTTGTCCTCTGCTTTCTAGCTCCCCCCCATCCCCCACGCCCCAGAATTAATCCAGTAACAGCAGTTTGTTTGTTTTAAGACCATCCCTTTCATGAATGATAGCATCCGTGAATTTTAAAAAGTTAAAAATTGCTTGAGAGATTGCCACTGACATTGCACACCTGAATTAGTTAGAACCCTGTGTATAGCAACAGCCGTTTTTTTTTTGTTGTTGTTGTTGTTTTCTTTTTTTGTTTTTGGGTTTTTTGTTTTTTGTTTTTTTTTTTTGCACAACTGGGCAATTCCATCTATGCCTAGAATTGTATTCAAGAGAACTGAAAATATGTATCCACACATGTACCTGAATGTACCTGAAAATATGTATCCACGATGACAGGTACCTGAATGTTCATAGCATCATTATTTATAATAGCCAAAATATGGAAAAAATTCAATGTCCATTATCTGGTGAGTGGAGAAACAGAATGTGGTATATCCATGTAACGAAACAGTATTCAGCATTAAAAAGGAAAGAAATAGTGACACATGATACCTCATGAATGAACCTTAAAAGCATATACTAAAGAGGCAAAACCATGTATTATATAATTCATTTATTCCAAATGTCCAGAAAAGGCAAATAATAGAGACATAAAGCAGATCATTTGTTGTTCTGGAAAAGGGTATAATCTGGAATTAATTACAGATGAGCATGAGGAACTTTGCTGGGTAATGAAATGTTCTCAAATAGTGACAGTTACAGAAATCTATACATGTACTAGAAATTATTGAATAGTAATAAAAAAAAAAGGCAAAAGGTATTTTATTTCACACCTTTATTCCCAGAGTCTGTGACCTGCAGCTGAGCTCCAGAGGGGGGAACTTTTTGCAAGGTGGTTTTAGAGAGAGAAAAATGGAAAGAAAAAAAAAAAAAACATAAAAATAAAAGAGTTCTAATTCTTTTGGAAAGATAACCATACTTCAGTAAATTCTATTTTGGTGACTGTTTTGGAGAGTCTTATAAGTGTGAAAGCAAGTTAATTCCCCCTTTCACTCTTCTAAGTGATTAATTCCTGGGAACTAGAGTTAGGCATTCCAGTTCGTGACATTTTAAACACACCTACACATAGACACAGTACAAAGTGCACATTTCAGAGGGGATTTTTTTTATGACTATGTTAGGATCTGTCTTAGAAATCCATATCAAGCATTTGGGTGGAGTATTGTGTGAGTATGGTTTAGATTTTAAAAGAACAAGAAAAAAAAAACCCTCTGACAGCTTAAATTAAAAGATTCAGTTCATCTAGGCAGCCAAAAGTTTGGATGTTTATCTTAACTTGCCTCACCTTTCTTTCACCTTGTTCTTCAGGGGAAGAAGCCAGGGTTCATGATTGCTCTGGAGCCAGGATTAAACAGTCCCTTCTGCTTCCTGTGGGTTCCCATCCAGACAGAAACGAGGCCCAAGTGGGTTTTTTCTTGTCTTTGTCCTTGTCAGCACGAGGCTGATAGTTTCCTGTTGGTTCCTTCATCAAAGGTACCAGGCTCTCAATCCTTTGAAGCGCCAATCCTTAAGAGTCTGAAGATAGCCAGACCCTGCTGAGTCAGTTCCTTGTTTCCACTTAGAAGCTCCAGGCTCCCGCCGGCCTTCTCAAAGCTTCCTGCTCTGGAGGCATCTTTTGGTAAGTGGTGTAAAAAGGAGGCAGGATCCAAGCAGGGAGACAGTTTTATCACACTAAAGTGGGCTCCAGTCATGCCTTCCCCAGGCAGAGGGAGAACGTTGAGAATGATGGATCAGGGATGCCATTTCTGAACCAGATTTTTTAGATGGAGATTCCCATAGCTGGGAATCTGTAGAGAAAAGTAGGAACACCACAGATAACTGGGACCTTTAATTTGGGTCCCAAATTCTGGTTTTGCCACTTAAACTTTGTATGAGATTCAGTTTCCAGTTCTGTAAAACGGGCTTATTATCTGTGCTTACATTGTTGAAAGGATTAAATGTGGCCTCATACCTAAAGAAATAAGCACTGTGCTTAGAGTGGAGGCTCCATGAATGAAAGTTATTAATTATTATTATTTATTATGAGGTCTAATTATTATCACACTTTAAATGATCTGAGCAAGAAAGGAGTCATGTTATAATTATAAATTATAATAATGATGGAGATTAATCTTATCTTAAATTGCATTAGTAATAAAACTTCTGGTCAAGAATATTATAACAGTTCAAAATATACTGACACGGTTAGGCTTATTCAGAGTCATATAGAATTAGATGTGCCAACATTGGAGGCAAGGGCCCTGGGTTCATGTCCTAGATCTACCATGAATTCATTGAGTCATCTTGGATAACTCATTCCCTTCTCTGAACCTCAGTTCCACTAGCTGTGAGAGCTTACCCAAGATAGGTTTTGGGGAGTATCTCTCCAGAGCTGAAATTCCGGAGTTTTTAAGTCCTCTTTATTAAAATAAAAACATCATATAGATGCAATTCTCCTTTCCTCCACTAGGAGCAGTCAGCCAACCATCTCAAGCTAAGCCCTGCCTCCAGGCATCCCCCCTGTCTGTGAAACATACCGTCTCTTCAACTCTATCTGTAGCATTTCTTTGTCTTTCCGCTTCACCCAGACATTAAGTTGCCCAAGAACAGCGATGATACCCCTCTGCTTTATGTCTGTATTCTCAGGACCTGGTATATTAAATATAGAAGTCCAATAAATATGTTTGATTAATTGATAATGTTAATTAACAAATATTTTGATTAAGACGAGTTTATCAGTCAAATATTACCACAATAAGACTAGATTATTGATGACCTGGCACTGTGGCTTAAAATAACAATTTACTCATGTATCTTTGGGTTGATCGAGGTTGCCTGGTTGGGCTGGGGCAACTCAGGTCAGCTTCCTATATTTCTTGTCCTGTTCCTGGGACTAGTTTGGGCATATTCTCATGATAATGTTAACTGCACAAGACATCAAGCAGAATTATAAGCATGGCCTCTTGAGGTACAGGCTTAGAAATGGAAACTATCTCTTCTCATTTTGTTGGCCAAAGCACACCAGTTGACCAGATTGAAAGTTAAGAGGTGGAGAAATATAATCTGCTTTTTTAGTGGGGGAAAAAAAACTTTAGAGTTGCACAGCAAAGGGGGTGAATACAGGGAAGAGTAAAGAATTGGGAGCATTTGTGCAGTCTCCACAGGCAGAAATAGGTTTCTATCATGCCACCATTCTGGATTATTTTGGGCTGTCAGATCCCATGGGTTATATCCTATAATCATGAATAGAATATTCTAGAACATTAGAAGAGACAGAGAATCAGAATGCAGTTTTGGTACCATATCAAATCGTTGTAACCATTCTCTTCTTTTACTTTGAGTTTCAAGATGGAAAGGAAGAAAGCAAGCAGAAATAATAACATAATAGTATTAATCACCAGTTTACATATAAAACTAGGGAGACTCAACATACTCCTTCAAAATATGTATCGTTATTCCTATTTTACAGATGGGAGAATTGAGACAACAAGGACATTGCATGCATTGCCCATTATAATACAACTGGTAAGTATTTGAGCTGAGATTCCAACCTATTTCACAAGTTGTCCCACTAGCCTGCCTTTTAGTTGGAGAAGTTCATGCAACAGATTCTAGTCTTGATATGATTGTTGAGGGGAGGGGTCATGGGAAAGGGAGAAGAGCTTTTCTCTATACCCAAGGCAGAGTGCATCCATCAGATCCCTGGGTACAGTGCCTAGAATGCAATAGGTGTGCAATAAATATCCATGGAAGGGTTAAAGATGAAAGGGTGAAAGGAAGGGAGAGAGAGAGACTGGGAACATCAATAGAAGCAGAAAAGGTAGTAGAGGAAGAAGGACGATATAAGAGAAAAGGCATAAGCACGTTGATCTGTTTAGATAAACCATCCTTTTCCTTGGTTGGTAGCAATCTTTGGATTTTGAGGGTCATGCACTCTCTTCCCCTACTGGTGCTAAGAATAGTTGCATCATGCACACCACCATTCCATAGCCTAGAAACTGCAGCACAAGCCCGTCCCTGACTTTCTTGCTGATCTCATTTCTCCCTTGCTCTCTCAAGCCACACTTACCTTCTTGCTATTGTTCCAACACAAGTATACTTCAGATTAAAGACCTTCACATTTACTTTTCTCTCTACCTAAAGCACCTTACCCTTTCCTTTCTATTCTCTTGACCCCTCATTTTGCTTATTTAACCAGGACTTCCTGGTTCTCCCATCAGCAAAAGTACTTATCCACACTCCAATCCCCTGTAGCCTATCACTTTCTATTCCCTTAGACTGTTTTATTCTTGTTCATAACAAATATATCTACTTGAAATTGTGTTGCACATTTTCACTTACTCATTTTCATTGGTCATCTTGCTCCACTAGGATACAGGCTTCAGGAGGGCAAAATACATCATCTCTCTTGTTCACTCCTGTGTCTTGAGCACCTAATACAGTGCCAGGCATATGGTAAGTACACAGTAAATATTTGTAGAGTGAATACATGAATAATAAATGCACAAAAAATGCTAACTGAATTAATGAATCTAAAACCAAAGGCAGACGGATCATCTGCTTGAATCTAAACACGGTACAGTATCCCTTGTTTACAAAGTGAATTTAATGATACCAATTATTCACATTACAAAAATGATTCTTCACTTTACCAAAGGCTTTATTCGAAAGCTAGTTAAAATAACTACCTCCTATAGTGCTTTTAAAAATATAATCCAATTTATAAAATGGTGGTATGCAGACAACTTTTCTAAAACATATGAATTTTCTAAAGTGAATTACAGGTATGCATAAATGACAGTTCTGCTTCTGATTTCTAATTCTAGTTTGTACGTTGTGTGGACTAAGAGATCAGTTTATTAAAACGCTTCACAGAAGGCTATTTCAGTCTTCATATGTGCATACATTTACATTCTTTTTTGAACTTGTGAATAGGCGCATTTAAATGTGTTTGTGCTCCAGGAGAACCATTGGAAATGTTTTTTAAAGATTGGTACTGGCTTGCTTTGCAAATAGTCTACAATTTGGACAACAGTATTGAAGAGAGCTCTGTGTTCCAATTTTCATAAATTTTGAAATGTCGACTATCCATGCTGAGAGTGGGAAGACAGTAATCATCCTTACCCAATGGAGGAAGCTCTTTAAAAAATCTCTCTTTAATGTCCTCAACTTAGGATAGATGAACTTATACCGCATAGCCTTTATTTCAGTGCTTTATCTAGTTGTGGCATCTGTTTCCTCTCCCTATTCAATTGCCTTTTGGGTGACTAAGAGCTAATAGCGACATTTCCATAGCGCACAGGTAGGTCAAAACAAAATGCAGTATTACACACTGGCTCAAGAGTTTTGGTGCTGGAAGCAATATTCAAGTAAAGTCTCTCCATTCTGATTGTCACCTTAGTCTTGGGTCTTAAGCCATGATTGATTCTCCATTGCATAGAGCATTGTTTTGGTCATGGGTAGAGTTAAAGAATAACACTTTTAATAGCTATTCATTGAATGCCTATTAAGTGCTTTAATTTCAATCCTTATAACTATTCTACAGAGTAACTGTTTTTATGCCCATTTTATAGATGAGGATGGGAAAGCTGAGAGACTTGAACAACTTAGTTTGCTACTAAATGAATTATTAAATGTTACTTAATTGGTCAGTCGACAAGGTAGCATCATTAGGGAACTAATGTATATGGGAGAGTGGTAAGGAGAGGTGAGTGGAGGCTTCTTTAAAGGTATTCTTTTTGAACTAAGAATTAAAATATGTGGAAGAGTTAGGCTAAGTGTAGGGAGAAAATATTTCATAGAAGGAATAGACATTGTAAGGGCATTGGGGCAAGATGGCATGTGGAACATTTGAGGACCTAATAAAGATCCATAAGGCTGATGCTTACTGAGTCCTGAGGAAGTACACAGAGATGACCAATCCAGGCCTCTGTATTGTAAGGAATCCTGAATGGTACCTCAACTGCAATAGGCAGTTATAGAATTTTTTTTAAGGAGCGCTCTGTTTGCATTTGTTGACAAAGAGCATTGTGGCTGTGAGCAGATGATAGCAACTGTGGATAATCTAGCAAGAGCATGGAGACTTGCAGTTTACCAGGAGACAGGGCCTGCTGCTTGGACAAGGCAGTGGCAGCAAAGAAGGGGGCACATTCTAGGTGCATTTTGGAAATGGAAGCAGGACTTTATGTTGAATTAGTGATGGCAGGTGAGAAAGAGAAAGATGTCAAAGATCATTTTCATGTGACTGACTCATGCAATTGGGTAG
>NW_011888810.1:11494681-11530593 GCF_000151845.1 Pteropus vampyrus
TTAAAATATGTGGAAGAGTTAGGCTAAGTGTAGGGAGAAAATATTTCATAGAAGGAATAGACATTGTAAGGGCATTGGGGCAAGATGGCATGTGGAACATTTGAGGACCTAATAAAGAGCCATAAGGCTGATGCTTACTGAGTCCTGAGGAAGTACACAGAGATGACCAATCCAGGCCTCTGTATTGTAAGGAATCCTGAATGGTACCTCAACTGCAATAGGCAGTTATAGAATTTTTTTTAAGGAGCGCTCTGTTTGCATTTGTTGACAAAGAGCATTGTGGCTGTGAGCAGATGATAGCAACTGTGGATAATCTAGCAAGAGCATGGAGACTTGCAGTTTACCAGGAGACAGGGCCTGCTGCTTGGACAAGGCAGTGGCAGCAAAGAAGGGGGCACATTCTAGGTGCATTTTGGAAATGGAAGCAGGACTTTATGTTGAATTAGTGATGGCAGGTGAGAAAGAGAAAGATGTCAAAGATCATTTTCATGTGACTGACTCATGCAATTGGGTAGATACAGGTACTTATTATTAACCAGGGCGAGTCCGGGGAATGACGATGTGTACGAGGCAAGGTTCCCTAACCTGCAGTTTTATGAAACCATTTTGAGCACTGGGTTCTCCTTTCCTGTGCCCACAAATATCCTCTTGGGTCAGGAGGGCAGTGTTGCCTGATGTTTAATTAATTTAAAATAGAAATCACGTAGCTCTGAGCAGAAGACCTGGGTTCTGGACTCTGACTTTGGACAAATACTTGACTTGCTCTGAGCCACTTCTTGTCTAAAATAAGGAGGAATTCTCTCTAGAAGCCCATGATTACTAGTTACGATCACCCTAGGCACACCTTTTCAAAACCATGTCCAAAGGATACCTTTAGATTGATCCTGTGTCTTTTGGATTCCTGCCCTGAGACACAGGTGAAATAGGACATGGGGCAGTGGTGATGGCCAAAAATCACAGAGAGGCATTTGGGTCACCCCAAAGCTCAATGGGAAGGTCAGCCAGGTTCCTTAGTATTGATACTCACAGAGACATTTGTCAACAGTTTGTTGCTGTTCATGGCATCCAAGGATTTGGTTCTCCTTCCTACCTAAAATGTTCACACCATTGCTCATCCCCATTTTCTCCTTGGCTCTTATCAGAGGAGGGAGCAGAATTCCATGTCACAGAGAGCTGCCCAAATGTGCATTCTAGTTGTGGCCTTCACTTGCTGGGGGTAAAACCTTTACCTCTATGAACCTCAGTTTGTACATCTATAAAATAGTAATAACATCTGTGTCTACTTCAGAGAATTATTATGAGTTAGCACAGTGGCAATTCACAGTGCCTGGAATATGATAAATACTCGGTGAATGTTTTTCTCTCTCTGCTGCCCTCTCTCCTCCATACTACTCTACATTATCTTTCATTTTTCAGAACTGAGCTAAGGGATCTTGCCTATTAGAAAAATATCCCCTGACCTTTCATTTCCCACAGAAAGTCTTGTCATAATTTGATGTTGCCACAGTGTATTATCCTATATGCTTGTCTCACCCCCGTGTCTCTGGAAGAGATACCTAGAGACCAATAATTATTGTACTTCATCACTGTATCTCAAGAATACAGGAAAATGGTAAGTGTTCAGTAAATGTGTGCTAACCTTTATTGTCAAAGAGGATGCTTGAAGAAGGAATCTTGGAGGAGGAATGAAGGCAGGGGAGGAGGAAAAGAAAACCCACATGTCATGTCTGATTCTCAGGAAAGATTTTGGTATAGAATATGAAGGAAAAATAGAGTAACATCAGAATCCATTAGCTGGCCCAAACTTCATTAACAGTTCTCTGTTATGTGACATATAGCCATCATTCAGTTGTTAGTACAAGCAGTTCTTGATTGGCTAAGAAATGTTTATCAAAAGAAACAAAATTTGCCATGCATGTACGGTCTGAAGTGCTCTTCTCCTATAGCTTTGCTTGCATCAACAGAAGGGGGAAAATTCAGCCAGACAGTCTAATTTCTTTAAGTCAGATGAGTCACAGAAGCAAACACTGAAAGATATTCTACAAAATAATCAATCATCAGATAAAACTGTTTTGTATGTGGCAGATGCATAAAATGAAATAAGACTATTTTTTCAGCTAAAAGTTTGTGTATTTACAGAAGATTCTGGTAGAAGAAATAGAGATTTAGCCAGACCGTCACTTAAAAGGAGGTAGGATTTCAGAGCAGAAAGGAAGCTGAAAATAGCAGTCAGTCCTTTCCATCCCCTTCCTCATAACCCTATTTCTCACCTTCAAGCCTAACAGCCAGTAATTGCTTTTCCATGATAAACATCTTTTACTTCCCTTTGGTTAACAATGTGGCTTCTAGAATACTTGTATGTTTTATTTGGCCAGTGTCTGTCTTAAATATCATGTCATAAATGGAGGACACCAGCAGCAGTAGTGGCAGCAGCATCCTTATCAGTTGCTAGAAGGAGGTGCATTCCCCATATTATCACTAGGTATCATTACATCCATTTTGCTGATGAAGAGATTTCAGTGCCAGGTAATAAGCTTAGACCTTGTGGAACTTGGGTGGCTACATATAGCTTTCTCATTCCTGGTGTTTCTCAGTTGTAAACTGACAAGCATTTAGTCTGATGGGATAACTTCTTGTAAACCAGACATGTAACATTTTATAATGCATCTGTATCCTGAAGCTAAATGTATTGAAACCTGTCAAACTCTGCCCGTCTCCAAATGCCCATAGCATCGTCATCTTTGCATAGACTGTTCCCCCTGCTAGGACCAAGCTTCCCTCTTCATGCTCTGGCTAATTCTAGTTTATTCTTCAAAAATTCCATATTCACATGTCCTATACTCCAGAATATTTTCCCAACATTCCTTGCCCTTCTCTCTCCCATTTCATCAGTATGAACTTAATATCCTTTCTTTGCATTTTGTGCACTGCACCATGTGCCTAATTCCAATATAGTACCTGACCTGTCATTTAAAATTTTTTTTTCTTCCAAGACTCTTTCTGCTTTAAGGGTAAGGGACATATTTTATACATCAAGTATATCCCCAGAACCTATTAACAGCCTTTAGCGAATGGACTGTACCAGTGCATGGGAGGATAAAATATGAATAATAGCTACTGTTCATTTAATGCTTACATGGGTCAGGTACCATTCTAAGCACTTTCTATGTAGACTCATTTAATTCTCATAGTGTACAGTGAGATTGAAGCCTTTGACAAGGATCTTTTCTAGCAGGGGTGGGGGCAGGGAGAGAGAGAAAGAGAAAGAATGCGTACACAAATATATATATAGCTTATCTGTGTAAACACACATCATAGATCTGAATATTTTACTTAAACGCTTGATAATTTCAATGCAAAGAGATTGGCATCTTATTTAGATGCGTTCATAAATACAGTACAGCTCATAGGTGGTTCTCTGCCCTCTGTGTTCTGCCATAGACTGTGCTAGAGTTTTCAGTCCTGGGTGTCACATTGACATTTAGGACGTTAAAGGACTTGGAATGTGAACCATATGGAGAAATGATTTGAGGATGTATAGGTTGAAGAAGAGAATGCTCTGGAGGGACATAATCACTTTGTTCAGATATCTAAGAGCTGTCATGAAGAGTGATTAGGTTTATTTTGCTTGGCCCCAGGGGGTGCAAAACTGGGACTAATGGATGGAAACTTCAGGGAGGGAGAGAGAATGCTGCTAGGTCTAAAGGGTATCTGGCCAGAAAGGTCTCTGCCACTAGATCTTGTGCTTCTCTCAATAGAGAGCTTTGGATCACTTCGGGCATAAGAATTCAGACTATATGTCCACATGACAGGTATTGTCCTATCTCACAAGAGACTTCTGCTGTGGGTAGGAGAGTATATTTCAGGACCATGGTGATCTCATCTAAGTATAAATTGTAATGGAAATTGTAACAAGTATAGTTGTTACAAAAATTTACTTCTAATGTTAAAGCTACTATTACTAGCTTTATTACTAGCATTTTGCATACATTATATCATTTAACCTGCATAGCAATCCTGAATTGTTGATGTTATCTATCCCATTTCAGTTTTAGGGAACTGAGACTCTGAGAGGTGAGGCAATCTGCTCATTGTTACCCAGATAGTAACACTCAAACCAATGTGTATCTGAACACAAAATCAATTGTTTCTGTTTTACAAAGAGGGTTAGGGAGAAGAGGGGAAAGAAGAGGAGAGGAAAGGAGAGGAAATTGAAGAAGAGGAATAACATAAAATAATCCTACACTTAAACTAGATATATTTAGGGAGAAGATGGTATACTCCGTTCCTGAAATGTTCTCATTTCTTGTGCATCTAGCTATACATTGCTGGTTATACAGATTATAATTATCGATGATGGATTAATTTGTTTGATTCTTTCTCTGATGAATCCATTTAATTCTGTGGCCACTGACCCTTCATAGAAAGAGCTGCTTCACAATTGCATGAGAACAGATCAGATAATGTGTATGGCTTATATATACATCTCGAAAAGAGAAATCAAGAGGGCCTCAGGTAGGTAAGTAGAATAACTCGAATAGGAGTTGGAAGATCAGAGATGACGAGATTTAGGGCTATCATTATCACATCAAGAATAATCAAACTAAACATGTATCTGAAAGCAAATGATTTTAGGCAATTTTGATAGAGATCATTTCTTCTCCCAAGGGCACTTAAAAACCCAAGTTGGATGAGCTGATTCAGACAAACATACCAGCCTCAATGGAATGAATATATGGAAAGCATATAAAAAGTACTTGTGCCTATTTTTCACATATGCTGTCCTTTTTATGTGTCATACATTATCGAGCCATCTTTTAAGTCCGGCCACCACCTTGAAGTCTTTACTTCTCTGATTTCTGGGTTCTCTCTTAAGCTCCTATAGAAGTTATCCTCTGCGTTATAAAAGTAGATTCAGAATCATGTGCTGTCTTGTGCTAGTGGATTTTTTTTTTTTTCTTTTGTGTCTGCTTTCTTTTCCCATGCAAGTGAAAAGAAATGCACATGGCAGATTGTAATATCACTAGGGAAGTGCCAACTGGAGGTCTTCAAATAACTCTGCAGGGTAATCTAACTTTGAGGAATACAGTGAATTCTTTAAATTTAAATTTAAAGAATTTAGGACGTTAAAGGACTTTAAATTCTTTAAATTTAAATTTAAAGAATTCAGTATTCCAACCTTCAGCCCAAGAATTTAGTCTTGTGTGAGTCCCAGAAATGATGATTGATTAGAGCATTTATTGTATTTTCCTAACACTTGAGTTATCTTAATGTTAAGTGGAAGCAATCTGGTCAAAACAGAAACTCGCAATCCCAATTACTTGTAGGCAATGAAGACAGCTTCATTCACCAGAATTTCTCCTAAGAGGAGCCCCATATGTGTTTCAAAGAAATAAATAATATGTGGAATGGATGCAAGCAGCAAGAAAACACTCAAGTGGAGAAAAATGGCTCCCAAATTGCCTTTTCAAGGACACCATAGCTCCTGGAGAATTTTTTGCTGTGACTAAGCACCTCGATTGGTTGAGGGGTAAAAAATTGAGAGTCAGAGTCAAGGTAGATCTTTTTCTCCACTTCATGTTCTTTTTTATTAAAGTATAGTTGACATACAATATTAGTTTCAGGTGTACAACATAGTGATTTTACATTTATATACCTTATAATGTGATCACCACGATATGACTAGTAATCATCTGTCACCATACCAAGTTATTATATTATTGACTAAATTCTCTGTGCTGTACATTACATCCCTGTGACTTATTTATTTTATGACTCTTAATTTTACCAGGCTACTACATAATACAACTTTACATAGTACCACGGACGTGAAAGCTAGGAGGTGGCCATGGAGAAGACCTATGTCTAATGGAAATTTTTTTTTTTTTTTTTGGTATAGATGCAGTATAAGCCCTCTATTTTCCTCTCAAATACCCTCAGTAAGTTTTATCCTGTTTGATAATGCTTTTATGACACTGATTGTTTTTTGGGGGGTGGGATATTAGAAAGAAGATGAGTTAAGAATCTGAGTTGCCATTGGTGAAACAGAGAGGTCTTTCTCGGCAGATTATAAACTCAAAGAGGAGAGGACATTTGGGTTACACATGATTATAGGATAATGGTATATAGCTCTGGGGATTGTTAAGAAAATTAAACAAAAAGAAAATATAAACTATATGGAAATAGTAGATACTTGATATGCATTTACTGTCTTCTTAGGGAAAAGCCAACTTATATCAGCTACTCATAAGGAACTAAACATGTTGGTGAAGTGGGTAACAAAGAGAAGTCTAAGTCCATGGAAAGACTTGTTATAATTGCAGATTTGAGGACCCTCACACATGAAGAAGGAGAGCTCAGCGATGATCCAAGTGGTCAATGGCCTCAGACTGATACATAGCCTGTGTGCCATCCCTGCAGTAGGACTAGGGAGACCCACCTGGGCGTGTCTGCCTTTTCCCCACGCCTTGCTGGGACACACTGTAAACCTCGTTCATCTGCCCCTCCCTCTTTTGACAGCCACACTTTTCTCCAAGTATGTTAATATAAATGACTTTGCTGCCCAGGTGTCATTTATCTCTTTGTGAGGATCATATTTATCATTTATTTTATTTTAGGATTTTTAATCTCAGAGCTTATTGTCATTGTTGGCTATTATTCTGAGTTCTGGAGACACGAAACTGGCAGCTTATCAAAACCTCAACTATAAGCAACATCCGCAACATGAAGTATACATTTCTTAGGAAAGGAATCTTGCTTTTCTCATTGCCTGCATCCCCAGAATTTCTAGCAGAGAACAGGGCACAGAATGGAAGCTCAGTAAATATATCCTGGAGTCCTCTTGATGGAAGAGTCTATATTATATTTCACACATTTCTTACAACAAAAACTCTTGCCTTATTCTTAAAGTCTATTATTGTGCATTTTCTTGGGTTCCAGTAAATTAAAATTGGTAGCAACTTAATCTATCTCTCTCAAAACACATTTGTAATGCTTGGTATTTTTTATCCTATTATTTCTTTGTGTGTCATATAACATTATACTATGTTGTATTTCTTAAAGAGAAAATCTACAGGAATATAGTTTTTAAAAATTAAAGCTTGAAATTAGAGTTAAGGATTATGCATTTTGATGCAGGTGACCATATAGATATATTAACATTTTGGCAAGGTTTTTCTTTGCAGGCACAAAGTTGTCATTAGGAAGTATAATACTCATTTTTTGCTTGATTAATTATAACAAAGGCATAACAAAATAAATATTGCATATTGGAGCATGCACCATTTGCAAAATTATAAGTCATGGATAAGCTGAGGTATGAATCCAAAACATTCTGTAAGAAACTTGCAGAATAAGTATAAAATTTTCTTTCTTAAGTACTTTCTAGTAAAGAGAATTTATGTACTTAAATCATTAAGAAATACACCTTGAGAACACAATTCACAATCTAAAATAGTCTGAGTTCTCCTCCCAAGCTTTCCAAATCTACCATGGCTTTGGATATGTTTGACGTGGGAAATTATTCTAATAATGATACATAATAAATAATACATAACACATAATATAAACATAATAATAGCTACTATTTATTTTTTTAATAGTAGCCAGATAGCCAGAAGACGCCAGACACCATGCTAAGTGTTTCCCATGGTTATGTGATTTAATAAAACCCCTCTGTCAAATAGGCACTGTTTTATTGTTGTTGTTGTTGTTATAGTAAAACTAACATTCAATGAGAAGCACATATTTTAACTGTATAATTTCATAAGTTTTGACAAATGTATACATTTGTGTACTCGATGCTCCAATCAAGAAAATAACATTTCTATCACTCCAGAGTAGATGCTATTTTTAGCTCTGATTTCCAGATGAGAAAAAGTAGGTTCAGAAGAGTTAAATATTTTTTTCCTAAGACCTCACCAGTAGTAAATAGCAAAGCTGGTAATCACTCTACTCGCTATACTGTGCTAGGCCACCCACGGCTTAGCTTCAACATTTGTAGATTTTCTTTTTTTTTCTTTTTTTATGTCTGTAATGGTAGAGTTTGGAGAGGAAACAGATTGTAAGGCTGAATGGGACTAGCCTAACACCTTTTTAAAAAATTGCTTTTTATTAGAATATTCTAGCTTTGCAAGGACAGAGATTCATGCTTCATCTTTGAAAGTTTGACTGGAGTATGGGCCTATACTCTGTACTTTTTGTATGCTTCCCAGGTGATTCTGGTACCATATATTTATCAAGATAGGACATGTCATGCTGTGGTAACAGATTAACAATGAAATATCAGACACTCATCACATTAAAGTATATTCCTACTCACAAGTATACTACTTGGATGATTCTCTAGAGAAGATGTCCTCTTTTTTTATTTTTTATTTTATCTTTTCCAGCTTTATGGAGTTATAATTGACATATAACATTGTATAAGTTTAAGGAGTATAGCATATTATTTGATACATTTATATATTATAATATGATCACTACTATAGGTTAGCTAGCACCTTCATCACCTCACACAATTATCATTTCTTTTTTTATGTGGTGAGAACATTTAAGATGTACTGTCTTAGCAACTTTCAAGTATATAGTACAGTATTATTAACTATAATCACCATGCTGCGCATTAGATCCCCAGAACTTATTCATGTTATAACTGGAAGTTTGTATGGCCTGACCAACATCCCCTCTTTTCCCCCATCCCAACAACCCCTGGTAACCACCATTCTACTCTTTGTTTCTATGAGTGGATTTTTGTGCACTGTTGGTGAGAATGTGAATTGGCACAGCCACTATGGAAAAACAGTATGGAGGGTCCTCAAAAAGTTAAAAATCGAACTAATGTATAATCCAGCCATCCCACTTCTGGGTATATATTCAAAGAAAATGAAAACAGAATCTTAAAGAAGTATGTGCACTCTTAGGTGTATTGCAGCATTATTTACAATAGTTAAGATATGGAAACAACCTAAGTGTCCATCTATAGATGAATGGATAAAGAAGATGTGGCACACACATACAATAGAATATTATTCAGAAGATGTTCTCTTTGCAGTCATAACCTGAGGTGCTCAGTCTTTGACTCCAGCATTGAAATGTTTATGTCCTTGCAGCAGGCAATGAGAAGCTCTGATGGCACAGACATTCGGTCTTAAACCTTTGCCAAACCCATTGGTCAGACGCACCACGTGGCCTCCTTGGAAGGGAGCTGAGAAATGTGGAGGAGGACATGGTTTTGAGAAGTAGAGTAAATGTCTTCACCACAGTCCGGTTTTGAGAATCATTTGTTTACTTCTTAAGTTTCTTTCTCCGGAAGTTTGTGGATATGGTGCAGTATAGATAGATTTAATCTTCTGTTTTCCCCAGAAGTAATACTCTTACTGTGATGACTCTACTGCATCGTGGAGTGCTTTTTGTTGTCTTCCCTTTGACTATCATGCACATGAAAAGTGGGAGGCTCTTGTATTGATACCAACAGTCCTGCCGCAAAGTCTGTCGGTTGTGCTTTTAATTCCTTTAAGACAGCATTATTTAAGCTGGTCCTAGCCTGAACAGTTTGTATTCCCACCTGAACTTGCTGCTATCTGGATGCCAACTTAATGCCTGCTAATATATAGAAGGCAAAGGTTTTAAGGTTCTGCTCTCTAGTTTTTATGAGCCAGCTCAAATCAGACTGCCTGGCTTCTGATCTAAGCTTTATTATTTACTACATATAGGAATTTGGTAAATGACTTAACCTCTCTGAACCTAATTTCCTCTTGAGCGAAATGGGGGTAATTATGGTTTCTATCTCATGGGACTGTCATACATATTAGAAATGGTAATCCACATAAGTGCTTATTAGCACAGAGTCTGGCATATGGAGAGCAACCAATAAACTTTGTCTACTCTTTATAATAGGATGTTTTTAAGACTGCTGATCTGCCAATATCTAATATGAAGAAATTCCTCTTCATTGTCTTACCCAGAGAAAAGGATTTCACCATTATAATGCTGTGAGAAAAACCTTTTTACATGCCTTCAAATTAATTTCAGTTCATTTTCCCACCTTCTTATAAACCAGCTTTGACCCTGTCTTTCAACTCTAAATGATGATTTTATGAAAGTTAAAATGAAATTAGCAAAATGGTACTTTTCTATCAATGAAAGTGTATCGGCTCTAAAAGGGTTGCGAACAATAACTTACATTTCTCCTACTCTATCCTACATACATCTCTCTGCTGTCTAACAACAGGAGTATGTTAAATCATGCAGTGTACACTTTCTTCTCCCAGAGTGGCAAGTGAGCTATTTTCAACTTTCTGTTGTGACACCATTTTTAAAGTTGTGTCAGCATGCCTATTATCAATTTACCTTCTCACAAGCTGTGTGCATCTTCTGCAAGAGTTTATTGAGATATGTTCCCTAAGATTGTCTAGGCATTTTCCTGGATGTCTGAGTTGAATTGCCCTTCCCTTGGAAAGGTACTATCTTGCTTCAATATGAAAATACTCTAGGCTTCACATCCTTCAGAGGTTCATAATATATATTTATACATCAGTATACATTAGCACATCCAGTATACATTCCTAGACATTCTCAATAATATCTGTTTAGCTCTGTTCAACTCATCACTTACAAAACTAATTTGGCTGTGAAAAATTTATTTTCACAAAAAGGGGTGTTTCAGAGAATGGTATATTTGGCAGGATTACGGAACTTGGCCTGCGCCTCAGTTTCAGAAAGATAATAATAAAGGAGCTATTGCTTGGTCTGATTCACAGCTTAAGTGATCATCAAGGGTGATCAAACTCAGAGACAGAAAGTAGGAATGGAGATTGCCAGGGCTGGGGAGAGAGAAATGAGGAGTTGTTATTTAATGGGCATAGAGTTTCAGTTTTGCAAGATGCAGAAGTTCTGGAGATTGGTTGCACAACAATATGAATGCACAGCAGTACTTAACACGACTGATCTGTACACTTAAAAATGGTTGAGATGGTAAATGTCACTTTATGGGTAGCTTATCTCAATTAAAATTTTAAAATAAAGAAAAAAAAGGAAATGGCAAAGATCAAGGACAGAGAAGCACATCATCCAAAGCAGAACTTGAGAATGGAGACCGTAATGCCAGGAAATGGAGGAGAGAAAACCGAGGTTGGTGAGTGGTGGGAGCTAGTGAATACCAGGGCTCCTGTCTGTCATTAGAAAACATCAAAAATGGAGTTGCAGCATGTTTATTCAACTTCAGGTGTCTTTTCTGGCTCTCCTTCTTCCTTGGCTACTTTCTAGGAAAAAAAAATCTATATATAAGATATATTTTTATTAGAGATTTTGTCAAAGTGCTGATCGACTGGCCCAGATGTGCAGCACATTTTGGATACTTTTATGGAAAAGCTAAGACTTATTTTTCTAATAACTCTTTCATCTGCAGCATCTAGTTTTTCCATTAGGAAAACTAAAATAGCTTGTGGAATTGCTTTCTGTCCTTCTACAATAACAGACACTGCAGTGAGCTAGTCACTGCGGGATATATGCAGAATATGATGTGGATACAATGAGAAAAACCTCTCTTCACTCCACACCCTTTTGGCAGAAGGACATTTTTTGACATCTTCTCATGTTTCCAGGTCAGAGAACATCTTCCCTTGTGTGAATAGAAAAAAGATCATTTATAATGACATATGCTGAAATAATGGACTGTGATCTCTTTGAGGGCAAATAGCATCTATTAATAATTTTAATAACTCACAAAGAGCCTCGGCCATACTTAGGTGCTAATTAAGCATGGTTTTTTGTTTGTTTGTTTGTTTGTTTGTTTGGGTGTGTGTTTTATACTTTCTTTTACCTGGACACACTAGAAACTTCTATTTTTTGTTGGGGCGGATAATCAGGATAGGCTAGATCAAACTGATAATAAATGTTTCCCAGTTCTAGTGGCTCAGAAAGGTGTATTCCTCTCTCATATGCAGCATGTCCATTGGAGGTCAGCTATAGCTCTGTCCTCTTAACGTTGGGGCCCCTGCTAACAGAGCAGTCTTCCTTTGGTCGTCCTGACCTAGAATACAACCAGGCATGATTGACCAAGCATCTTCTACCTGGAAGTCCACATTTTGTTGGCAAAAGCAATTCACAATGCCCTTAGGGTTTAACAGGGCAGGTTTGTAGACTCTTCTTTTATGCATGGCCCCTGCAACAACAACTAACTGGAATAGTTGGCAAAGAAGAAGAATCTATTGGTGGTTGAACAAAAGCAAAGAGAGCAAATATCTCTACAATTTTCTAAAAACTACACACTGTTTTCATTCAGTTGTCATTCAGTCTTGACCCCAGCCCTGTGAGATATATAACGTTCCTTCTTTTCTTACAGGTGAATAAGCTGAGTTCAGGCTGACTGAGTAACCTGCCTAAGATCACAAAGTTAGTTATGTGTTAGAGTTGGTGTTTGAATCAATACCCAGCAAACTCACAAAGTCCATGTTCTTCTCAAGACAACATAGTGACTCCCACACTCACATGTGGACAGAGTGAAGCCTAAAACCCACTTTTCAATAATGCAACCCTCATATGAATTGATTAGGCAGACATAAAGCACAGCATGTAATGACTAAAGGAAATGGTTAAGTTCTAGAAGCTGAAAGGTACTAAAAATAGCAAGGCTACTCCACATCATGCATTTTCCATATAAAAAGCATATGAGCCTCACTGACCATCAAAATAAGGGCAAACGAGCTCCTTCAAGAAAATGTGTGTGTGTGTGTGTGTGTGTGTGTGTGTGTGTGTGTGTGTGTGTGTATACACATGTATACATATATTAACATATTTCTGGAGCGCCTGAAATAGGACTAAAGCATTCTTTTCTAGAAATGTCCAGGAGTGGAGAATTAATAAGAATAAATTCATTAACAATACAAGAAAAGAGTTTACCAAGGCAGTGCATTCATACCAGTCAAAGGCTGGCTAAGGAAACCCAGTATTGGAGTACAAGTAAGTTTAATTCTTTTAGAAGAATATATAAACAATCTTTAAAATCTCACTCAGAGAACTCACTCCCTCTCATTCTGTTTTTACTCAGTTATAAGGGCATTATCTGAAATAGTAAAAAATTATTTGGTGCAAATGCTTATTATGCTGTTAATGAGAAGAAAAAATGAAAGTAGTCTAAATGTCCAGTAATGGACAGTTGGATAAGTAAAATATGACTCATCCGTTTTAAGAAATATCACCCCCACTGTTAAAAGACTCATTTTTCACTAGTTTGGAATAACATATAAAGATGGTTTGGCCTTAATTTTAAGTGAAACAATTAGAATATAAAAGGGATATATTATAAAATCTCCACTCTGTAAGAGAAATGAATAGAAAAAGGTATATATACACATATATGGAAGAAAAGGTAAAAAGGACTGTATACAGATGCTAAATCTACTCTTATATGGTATTAGTATTTGTGTATATAGTCTATATGGCCATAGATGACACCCATTTATTCTTTCAATAGGCATTTATGGAGAGATGATAACTTGTAGACACAGTTCCAGGCATAGCAGTGAATAAAATCAAACTGCTATCTCGTGCTGCTTATATTATAATGGGGGGAAGGTATATAAGAAACATATAAACATCTAAGAGAAACAAATAAGCATATAGTATATTAGTTAATGAAAACTTTGGAGAAAATTAAATGGGATAAGGAGATAGAATGCTATTGATGAGGGATTATTTTATATATGTTGGAAAAGATGCTATTTGGGTAGAGGCCTAAACAAAGTGGGGCAGTTATCCAGGTAGATAACTGGGGACAAGCAGTCAGGCAGACAGAATATTGGATGCAAAGTCCTTAGGGGTACATGGAGTCTTCTAGAAAAAAAAAAGAAAGAAAGAAAAACAAGCAAATGTGACTCAAATGAAGTGAGGAAGGGAAAGCAGTAGGAGAGGAAGTCAGAGGGGTGGTGGCTGGTGGCAAGGTGAATCATGTGACCTTGTAGACAATTTTCAGGACTCTGGCTTTTTTCCTGAAAGAGATAAAGAGCTATTGGAGGACTCTGAGCCCAATTGTGGCAAAAGCTATCTTAAAAAGGTCATTCTGGCTGCTTGAAGGGACTAGATTGGGGGCAGAGTAGGTGAAACAGAATCAGGTAAGAAATCAGTAGCTTGGGCTCAGAGATAGCGGCCGGGAACATGAGGAATGTTTGGATTTAAAATATTTCAGGCACAAACTGGACAGGGTTTGCTTATGAATTGGAAATGAGATGTAAGGATAGAAGAGGATGCAGTCATGACACCTGTGTTTGTGCAGTGAGAAACTTAAGATAAAGTTGCCATTTACTGAGAGAAGATGGCAGAAGGGCCCATTTGGGGGTGGGATAGGAGAAAATCACAACTTTGGTTTGGGATGGATTAATCAACTACGTGGATAAACATCTAAGGGTGACATTCAAAGGGCTGAACGAAAGAACATAGGGATTAAATATAGTGAGATAAGAGTCCTAAAAATCCAAAAAGCCAAGTTAAGTATTTAAAGGTGAAGGGAGTTTATGTTTATTGCTGCTGATGTGCTGTGTGTGATGAGGACAAATGAATGACCATGGTATTTGGCGAAAGAAATAATTGACAAGAGTGGTTCTAGTGGAGAGGTCAGGTTAAAAGCCTAATTGGCATTGGTGCAGGGAAATGGGAAGAAGAGAAATCAAGACAGTAAGTGTACATCTTGTTCTAGAAATGCTACTGTAAGGGGAAACCGAGATATTGGGCAATAGTTTAGGGAGGTCACGGGATAAAGGCAGAGCTTTTGGTGAGATAGGGAATATTACATGTTTTTGTATTATGATAGGAGTAATAGAGTCAATAGGAAAAATGTGATAATTCAGGAAAGAGAGAAGATAACAATAAAAGAGATATCCTAGGCTAAATGAGAAAGGGCTAAGGGTGCCCGGGAGAGGTTGCTCTGGGAAGTAAGGTGATGTCACACATCATAACAAGAGCAAAGACACATCCTTGTGGACATAGATGCAGGGGCTTTGGTGTATTTGGTGATGGACGTAGGTGGAATTTGTCTTCCGATATAGCTTCTATTTTTTCAGTGAATCAAGAGAAATGATATTCTTTTCCCAAGTCACATAGCAATAAATCACAGAGCTGTCTGGATTTCAGATTCCAAACTAGTTGTTTTCATGACACCACCATAGTAGCCTAACTTTCTTCAGGGTAAAAACTAAAACTTATCTACATTTTAGACATTCTCATTTAGTGTTAATATTCTGAAGAGAGGTCATCACTCAATTACCAAAGCTTGAATTGGAACCATTTTTCCTGGCCAGAGGCATCCATTGAACTTTTCCACTTGTACAATAGTAATCCCTTACTCGTTTTCCTAAAGTTTTCAAAGCTCAAGATTAATAATAATAACCTAATTTCATAGCAAGATTATGAGGTCAGTATTAGCAGAGCCACTTTGCAAATTCGTAAATTAAGGCTCAGTAGGATTAAGAAACTTTATCACTTGTAAGAAACTTGTACTCTATACTCCTAGCAGTTCATAGGGCTCACTAAGTATTTGTGGATGAAAGGAGAGGACCTGTTTTGTGAATTTTATTACTTAGTTGGCGTTCAGTTGCACAAACAGAAAACCCATCTGAAAATGGCTTAAATGATACTACTGCCATTTGAAGTCCAAGACGATTTAATGCAATGACTCAATATTATCCCAGTGGGCCAGGTTTCTGCCAGCTTCATATTTTGCCACTCTTAATGCACACTTTGTCCAAATAAGGCAGCCTGGCACGTGCAACTGGCACTCTATCTAGAGGCTGGTCTAAGGGAACATTCCCATCTTGTGTTTCTTTAAGATCAAGGAAAACTTTCATAGATGCTCTCCCAAATCCTGACTGTGGATTCATCTAGATGTTGTACCTACCTACACCTAAAACATTTAATTGGCCAGAGCGAGAAAGGTTTAATCATGAAGCTGAGGGGGTTCAATCTCTCCGGGGACATGGCCATTTAGAGGATAATGAAGACAAGATTAATGAGCAAGGAAAAAGGAAAATGGGACCATCTGGGAGTAGGTGGCCAGTCATCTCGTGTGGAGTGGCTGGGATTTGAACCCAGATATTTGACTGATTCCAAAGGTTCTGTCCTTGAAAAAATTTCTTACCATTTTTTCTTCTCCTCCTCTTCCCCTACCCAATCCCAATCCATACACTTTTGCTGTGAGTGTTCTAGTAGCCAGTGCCTATTAGTTAAGCATAATTCCTCATGTAACACCTTAAACTATCCCATAAATGGCCAGATTCTAAAACACCGTAGTTCTGAGGCACAGTATAGCTCATCTAGGACTAGTCTACAGTCACCTCTCAGGACTTTATTGATCTTGGTTGAAAATTAAGTATTTTATCTAGCCATGAAAGGATAAATTTTATACTAATATGAATCTGCACATGAAACTTAAAATCAGATTTGCTGAGGTCAAGGAATCTATTACTTGCCCTATGGTTTATCTGATGATGATTCTACATCAGTGATATAAGGAGTGACCTGTTCAAGGTCAAGGCCAAGTCTTTTTTAAAAATAAAAAAACAAACAAAAATACTAAAACCTATTGAATGGGAACCATATCAGGTATTGTATACATAAACCAAATGTTTAAATGTGGCCTTCAGGCTCTATCTTATGGGTGCCTCCCTCATCTTGCTTCTCCTCTGACCTTACCTGCTACCATCTGCTCGCTCTTGTTGGTGTTTATTTTTGCATAGTTCATATAGTCCTACTTCCTGGCTTTTGCAGTAACTGATTCTTTGCCTAGAACTAGTATCACCTTATTATGAAGCCTACTTTTAGCGCCATTTATAAAATAGTTCTCTGACCTTCTAAGTACGAGCATTCTCTGTTCCATTTCCTGGATTGTTTTTTCTTTACAGCACTTTACAGCATCAGGCATGGTATCTATTTGTAAAATTGTATTTGTCTTTCTCCTCCTACAAGAAAGTAAGTTACAGTAGGCTGTGGTGTTTTTTTCTATTTTATTTCTTGTTATATATACCTCTACTACCCAGAACAGTGTCTAGTATTTAGTAGACAATCATTACTTCCAGAATAAATGAACAAGTTGCAGTCCTTGCTCTCAAGAAGCTCCCAGTCTATTGGGAAAGACATGCAAACCAATCAGTCAGCTAACTGACCAATTGACCAACCTAGCAGTAATCCAACCACCCACAGGATGGGTCCCGCTGCACTACCAGCATGAGACATAAGAACACCGTACAAAGTTAGGCTGCCCGAGATCCGCTTCCAGCTCCACCAGATCAGCCCGATGTGTTTAGGAAGGTTTCTTAAACTCTCTTTACTCTCAGTTCTTCCATCAGTGAATGGATTTTTTGAGGAATTAGAGAATCTCTGTAAAACACTTTACACAGTGCCTGACATAGTATAAGTGTTCAACACATATACAATTTTATTATATATAAAAAAGAGCTAGATTCAACGAGGGCACCCATGAGCTCTGCCTGAGGAATTCAGAACAACAAAGAGAGAATGAGCCTAAAACTTGAGTGCTTTGTAGAAATTTATCACTTTAAAAAGGGTAAAGGTGTGTTAAATTTTTAGTTCCTTAAAACTTTTTAGTATAGAGAGACAAACCATTATTACTCTTATCTCTGATCGTCAATCCATGTTAAAACTGGGGTGACTGGCTTAGGAACAGAATCACTTCCCAGGTGCTAAACCACTAGCAGACAAGATCTGCCTAAAGAAGTACTCAGTTCATTTTTCACTACGATTTTCCTCTTGTTTTACATGCAAGTGGGCAGAAGCAGAGAAGTTCAGAGCTACAATTCAACTTTAGTATCATGTAGTCAAGTATAACGAAGTTACCTATATTGTCACATCTTCTGTGATTTCTATAATATCAACATTTCTATATCATTTAAATATTTTCCTTGCTTTCAAAGTAGAGAATACTATGCTTTCTTCTGCTTAATTTTACAAGCATAATGTATAGACTATTAGACCTTGATTTGCACAGAGTAGGTGAACAAAGAACATTAGAGTTCAGAACTATAAACTGCCACAGTAATTTGTTTTTGCAAATAATATGCAACTTGTGTCAAAGGAAGAAAAATACACGTTATTTCACTTAATAACAATTATCTAGGAAATGTTGTATCATTATTATTTTGTATTAGTTCTACTTGCGTTCGTGTTAAATGGATGAAAGCTGAATTAAAAGGTGACATTTGGGCTATTTCCTAAAAAATTGTGATTTTTCAGTCTTTAAATCCATTTCCTTGGCTCATGTTTTCATCTAGGCAATTTCGCTACTTTAATGTTATTTAAAATTAAATTTGTTCTTTGGTTCGTTACAATGCTTAGCAAGTTAATAAGTTTATAAATCATAATTAACTACTACTTTCTGTTCTGTTGCCCTTCTGAATTGCTTTTTTCTTTTTTTTTTTTTTGACTTTTTTTTTCTCTCCCTCTGTAATTTGCCACATGCATACTTTATTTTAAAGATGGGTAGACCTCATTTTCAAGGTGTGGTGGGTTGGCTTCTTCACTGGAAATGTGTAACCATGTTGTGAGTGAGACACGTGAGTATGTTGATGCATACGCTTGCACGCGGATGTGAACATACATGTGTACAGAAATGCTGAACTGCCTCCAGGGAGCATCGTTTTTTAAATATTTTCCTCCACTTTCCTGGGTGCAATTCCTGAATCATGTTGATTCCAACCTTTCATTAGGAACTCCTTATTTCTGTACAATAAAAGGAACTCAGATAGAGCATAACGAATTTTCAGACACTTTAGCAAAGCTTTAAAATGTTCAAAGAGAGAGTCAAAAGGCCTCAGTCATTAGGATTCTACTTACGGAATGTGGGTGAGCTTCATTAGAATGTGAAACCACAGAGGGCAGAAAGGATTCCTACACATGCCTCTTTCTTCCTTCGTTGTATCACATCACACAGATCTTCCCTATTGGTTTATCTAGAAAGAACTGTGATTTTTAGCAAGAAGGGCTGCAGAGGCAAGTGGTTATAATTAACAAGTCGTAGGCCTAACTGTACCAAAATGTTTGCAGATCCTTCCTCACCCTCTGGCAAACCTCATCCTCACAAGCATTCCAGTTCACCTGAGTGCCACATACACACGTGCTTGTTCACGTTGTTCTTTAACTTAAAACATTCCTGTGTCTTTCCTAACCCTCGACCTTTATCTCTTCTGACTGTTACAAGTTTTCTTTGTCATTTTCTTTTCATTCTTTTTGAAATAGTTTAAGTTTTATACTGATGCCGAAAAAAATATAAAAGTGATTTATGTTGTACAATTTATGTAGTTGATCTCAGGCACTTTTTAGTTCTTTCTTGTCTTTCACGAGTACTGTTTTTCCCTCTATAAGACATGAGGACAGGTGCTCCTCATTTCCTCCAGCTTTTTCTACACTCTCAAATCCGCAGTGATGATGGTTCATAACATCTTACACACTTCTTGGTTTACTTTGCAGCTTTCTAATGAGACATGTCCATTGCATGAGACCATCTTCTGTGGTGACCTTTTAATTGATAACACTATAAATCCACAGCCCCTAGCACTTTTCTCCCCTCTGAATGGCTGACAGGCACATCTCCCACCTCTCCGTGACCAGGCCAGGTCAGCTCCTGGAACATCTCTATCGGTGCCACTTTCACAGATAAGCACCTTTAAAAAAATAAAGCGATGACCCACTTTGACCCTCAGGGAATTCCACCAGATTTTACCTTCTCCCATTGGTCTTTATCTGTTCTATTTGGTTTCCATCCTAATAGCTCCACGTGTAGATACTTAAGACTGAGAAGTCACCTGAGTGCTGTCCCAAACTTTTATACTCAACATTTGCTTTTAAGATGCTGGGCCCTTTCTTGTCTGCATATCATAAAATAGGTCTGTAATTTAAGCCCTGATGATACCACTGGCTCAAAATTAAATTTTTGTGAAATCTTTGTGCAAAGTGGAAGCAATTCATTCTAGACCCAGAGAAACTCCAGATGCTGTTACAGATGCAAGGAAATAACACAAACCTAACACTTTTCTAGAAAATTCTTTCTTCTGAGATAGTAAATTATGCTAACACTGATATAGAGAGTACCGAGTTCTAGTACTGCCTCTCTCACAAACTTTAAATAAAAAATATTAAATAAGCTTCTTTCTTTCTTTGAGATTTAATATTCATTTTAAAAAGAAGGAAATATGTTTTTATAAACATTTCTTTTCCATTATGTGGAGGACCTGCAGTGTTATATCACACAGGCATGGCACAGAAAGGGGAAGAATTTGTCAACATTTCTATAATCCACCACTCCACATCTCAGAATTGATGTGAGAAAGGAAATGAAGTATAAAGCGTCAAAAAAATTGTATATATTCAATAAGTTTTGGGTCTTTTTACACATAGGTGTCACACACAGGTATTTAATCTATCTGTATTAATAGACATTAATATAACATCGTAAATTAAAAATCTGCATAATACATTTGATTTTTTTTTACTATATTAATTTTTGAGAAACAATAAAACCTCTTCTTCCTTCCAGAAGCAGGATAGAGAAGATAAAGGAAGGAAGTGCCCTCACATCTCAGTAGTTGACAACCAAGGGTTATTCTCATCCACATTGCATAACCGTGATGAGCTGGATGTGGCCTGCATCAGGCCACTTTTATGTCAGAACTCAAGCCGAGAGAGAATTTTCTGTTGGGAAGATTGTCAGTCTTATGCCAGAGGGATCATTGATGTTGAGACCACACGATGACCTAAACATAAATATGGACATGTCATTTCCACTCACATTTCATTCACCATCCAAGTCACACATCCAAACCAGAATACAATGAAGCCAAAATATTTAACCCTTGCCAAGGCAGACACAGTGGCTACTGAAGAGTCCCGTGTCAAAGGAAACATGAGAAGTATCACAGGAGCGAATGAAAACACATGCAGACACCTACTAGACGAAATCATTTGGCACCAAATACAAATATACTACTCCCTACTCTGTCATTAATTTTCTTTGTGATCTTAAGTAGTCCACTTAATCTTAAAATCTTAAAAATGAGGCCATTTTTTATTTTTATTTACTTTAATTTTTTTTTTTTTTCATTTTTTTAGGCAAGTCAACCCTTGGTTGACCCCACAGATTGCAAGGAACTTGTCAGCTTACGACCTCTTATTTTTTATTTTTTTTTGCCTACAGCACCTGGTTTTCCTAGGTGGTCTCCCATCCAAGTACTAACCAGGCCCGACCCTGCTTAGCTTCCGAGATCAGACAGGATTGGGCTTGTTCAGGGTGGCATGGCCATAGACAAAAATTTAAAGTAGAAGTACTAGACTCTTTGCCTACTTTCTAGAATTGATAATAGGAAGAGATTAGATATGAAAGTGTCAAAGTTATTTTTGCAAATCAAACAAAACTCAAAGAAACAAATGTCCAGTTGGATCCAGGTATCAGATGCCACTGTGTTTACTTACTTCACAGATCAGAGATTATTCTACATAGGAAAATCCATTATTGCCCTAGCCTGTCAATATCTGCAACAAGCTGCAAGAAAATAAGTAAAGATTTGCTTCATCCTTTGTATCTTTGGAAGTTTTAATGTACAATATTGCTTTCAAAAGATGTCCAAATATTTTTAAATGATATCACTTTAGATATAAAGGAAGTCTGACCTTCTTTGATCAGTCTTCAGGCGTGGCTGTAAGTTAGACAGATTCTAAAAGAGAGGTCTGACCACTAGGTCTGTAATCAAGGTGTTAGCAAGACCATGCTCCCTCTGAAGGTTCTAGGGAGGGACCTGCTCAAGGACTTTCTCCTGGTTTCTGATAGTTCCCTGGGGTGTGGCAGCATACTTCCAGTCATCACATGGAATTCCTCCTGTGTACATCTCTATGTCTGTGTCCAAAATTTCACACCCCCCCCCTCTTTCTTTTAATAAGTACATCAATCATATTGGATTTGGGCCCACCCTGTTGACATCATCTTAACTAATAATATCTACAAGGACTCTATTTCCAAATAAATTCATATTCTGAGGTACTAAGGGTTAGGACTTGAACCTCTGAATTTCTGGGGACACAAGTCCACCCATCACACGGCCTGACTTAATTTACTGTGTAACTTTAATTAAATAATTTTTACTCTGTCTTTTAACACCCATTTTTTTAACTGCACATCTCTTTGCCACAAAATGTCTAGAAGCACCCTCCACTTCAAGATTCTAAAATCTTGAGATAGCAGATGCTAAGTTAATTTCACAGAGAATTAAACCAACCTAGGCCACAAAACACATCCGACCTGCTAATTTAAGAATCCATAAGAGTTATTATTCTCTCTCAGAAGCCTTTGGCCTAGGTAGAGAATCATAAAATGGCTGAATTGAAAGGCCCTTTCATGGACATCTTGGGGAAACTGCCTTCTCCATCAAGTGGTTTTCCTGTCTTTGCATGAATACTTAAAGTAGCAGGAAACTAGTTACCTCTAAGCCTGTCTCTTTCATGTCAGGACACATTGGGTTGGTCAGACACTCCTTCTAAAGTTGGTCCAGTTGCTCTTACTCATAGGTCCACATTTATTCTGCTGTGACTAGACCAATTTAATATCATCTACTAGAGCTGATGCCAGCCCTGTTCTCTGCCGATTATCCTTCTTTTTGACACCTTCAGGGTAGACGTTTGACGCTGCAGCATCCGGGGAGAGACGACAGCGTGGATGTTCCTAGTTCTTTTATTCTTTGGTCTAAATTCCAAATTCTTTAGCTCTCAGTCTAAATCACACAAAAGCAAAAATAGTGACCCAACCTATCAAGTATTTGAACTGCTCATTGAACCAAGAGGAAACCCAGATATAGAGTTAGGATATTCCATCAGGTAAACACAAGCTGTGGCACTATAGCAGTTAATTTAAAGTAAAAAAATACCTTTATATTACACTGAGGAGGACAGATTAATTGTGACATGCTTAGAAACCATTAATATGTGTGGATGCCTATCAAGTAATTATTCAGACCCACACATTCACAAGAAAAGTAGAAAGATTTTTGCTAGAAATTTACATATACAAATTTAAAAAGTTCATTTCTAAACGCTGCTATGATTTATACTCCCACATTTTGATAATTTGAATTATGTATTAAACACATACTTTAAAAATACTTGTCATTATAATATGCCTTATACAACAATGTGTTATATTTCTCGATGGAAATTCATTATTAATATATATTTATAGGACACATTCAAATGTATCAGGAAATGTAGATGCATTTATTGGTAACAAATGAAATTAACGAAGCATCTGCAAATGAGATTTTAATTTACTGTTACCTGAAACTTAATAAAACCTTAAAGCTGGATTTATGAATTTAAATCAAGATGCTAAAAATGAGGTTTTTTTTAAAGATAGGAGAGGAAAAAAATTAATGTGTTTCTACTTTTCTCTTAGCACAAAGCACAGTTTACTAAAAACTTCAATATGAATATGACATTGCAAATAAAAGCAATATATATACACACACACATATATATATGAGTTTGACTATGGTAGCTTCAAGGCAGCACAGGGAGGCAAGACAAAAGAGAGATTACCAGAGAATAAAAACACAGAATATAAAGAATGTTAATTATGGTATTATTTTAAACACCATATTATAAAATCTCAATGAATCCTAATGAATCAAAGGATTTATTTGAGCCTAACAATGGCTAAGTACTTAAAATGAAATCAAGAGAGATAAGGCAAAGGAAAAAAAAGGTCTATCTTGTACTTAAAATTCAGTAAATAGAGAAGCATTGCATGTAAGGTCAGTGGAGAACTTGAAAATTTGTTCTAATTTCAACAATGTATTTAACTCTCTCCAAAGCTGGGTCTTTGTTTCAAAGTCAGGTCATTAGACTTCACCCTTAGCCATATCTTCTCAGCCCCTAGCTTTGCTGCATTCTGTTATTTATTTCCTTTTCTGTTACATAGAAATGGAGACTTAATAAAAGCATATTTTATTTTCAATCTGCTACTTTATGGTTCTTGCCCTGATAATCATTACTTCTGTTTATTGCAAAACAGTTTCTTTTTTCAAAGACATACATCTTAAATGACCATATTTATGTGCTGACTGTTTCCTAAATAATAGCAAACTTCCCTTTAGCTACCCTAGCTCTTCTCTGTGGTTTGGGGACGAGGATGGATTGAATGATTGATGGGCTTCATTGGTGAGCAGGGCTTCTGGTTGGACTCCCTTAGGCCAGAGCTGAACAGCCTAAGCAAAGTGGAAGGTTGATAAATTACTCAAATATTTTTGCCCAACTTACCCTTGAAGCCCCACAACCCTAAATAGATCTGAGAACAAAGGGAAAATGCTGATATGATTCCAGAGAACCCAAATCAAGTTGATAGTCCCATTCCCCTTTGATGCAGAATAATGTCCTCCTTTACTGTCTCCTATAAAAAATACTTGTCATCGTGAGGAAACTTGAGATCACATCTAGGCTCCAATATGTACCCTCTTTAACCTCTCTTTGCACCTTAGTTTCCTTACCTGCAAAATGTGACTCTGATTTAATCACCGCAGAACGCAGGACGATTGTGTTGCCCTGCCTCCATGGATGAACAAACATATAAGGGAATACGCATCAGAGAGATTGCACAGTTTGCCCCAGGTCATATATGTAACAAGTGGCTGAGGCAGAGTTCCAACCCATTTGGGGAGCTGGGGATCCTGGTACAAAGTCCTCCCTCTCTGGAGGTTTGGTGTAAGAGATGTGCCAAAAAAATTGGAAGTAAAAGATTTCTGCCTGTCCAGAGCATTATATCCCCTTCTCTTAAGATTTCCTTTTTCATAATTCCTGGAACAATCCCGTCTCACACTATCTATACATGTAGAAGTTAAACTTGTTTTCAGTTTGTTTGTCCTGGTACACCCTTAGGTGGCCATCCAGTGACAGCTTGGTTATCACTGCTAATTCCTTGAACTCTCCTGCCAAGGGATTTAGTGCAGATAGAACAAAAAAGGGACAGACAAAATACAATCAGAACCACATATCAAGGATTACCCATGGGAAGCAGACAGTCACATCAGGTCACTCTGAAGTTAGGTTTCACTCTCCTGAATTTTTTTCCTATATAATTAAACACACAAACATGAACTTGGAACCCAGCTTAAGAGAAGTCATGAATTTCTATATTCTTACCTCTGGCCACATCTTATCCTGATATCTTTACTTGTAAATCAAGTAGGAGACTCCCTTTTTACAACTTAAGATGAACAACCACCAGAAAAATTACCATAAACCGACTTCCCCTTATCCTCCCTTGGCAAGGCTAAAGCATAAAGCAAGAGGGTTGAAAGAGTCTGGATCCCTGCTTTGAAAACCAAGACTTATCTCTGTCAAATAATTTATCACATCTAATTAAGACTATATCCCTAATGAGCAAAAGTTTATTAGTTTAGATATCTATGATTTGTATGTTTGTTTGCTTCTTAAATCTGTCCGGGCCATCGAACTTATTTCTTCTTCTGAGTTCCAGAACTCCATGAATGACCTCACTCCTTACCACACATGCAGTACCCTTAATCAGAAACCCGTGGGTCACCTTACCTTTACTGCATCCCACTGCCATTTTGGACCCCAGCATTGACCTCCCCTCCTTTATCCAAGTAGTTTCTCAAAGAGTGTCATGGAGCCATTCAGGCCTCCATGTTGACACTAAAATGAATGGTCCCTTTAAAGTGTGACTGTGATTACTTTCCCTGCGTTTACAGACCTCTGGTGGACAGTTTACTTCCCTAGCTTCATCCTTGCTGTTCACCCATTAGTACCTTCCACACCACAACCAAGCCCCTGGAAGAAGCCTCCAAGCGTGCTGCCGCCTTCACTCACGCTGTCTCGGAGACGTCTTCCCTGCCCACCCGGAGAGCCCCCGCTTATCTTTCTAACTTTAGCTCATGTCATCCCATCTGTGAGGTGATGTTTGTTTGTTTAGCTCATCAGGAAAAAATTGCACGTGTGAGACCCCTCTCTGAACTTTATCTTGGTGCCTCTATCACCACATTGCATTTATTTGTGTAAGATTTGGTTTCCTCCATTATACAGTGATTTTCTTGGGGTCAGGACTCATGTCTCGTCTAACTTTATATCCTTAATGTCCAACATAGGGGTTAGTATTTAAAAAGCATCAAATAAATATTTGTGGAATAAATAAGCAGAAGCACAATTTATTTTCCTAATTTACTGTCATCTGTCTCAGAACAACCCTTTCAGATACTCTTGAAAATTATTTTCATTGTCTCAGATTTTGCAGTAACTCAGACATCCTGTCTATAACACTTATTAATCATAATAACTTTGAAATAATTTCTCGGTGCAAATATTCAGGGTCTCATCCATAACTAAGTGAAATATAGTCTAAAATAATCAATCATTATTTTCTAAACCAAAGACCCTGTAATTAAGGAGTCTGTCAATGTGCCAACTACTTGTGAGTCTAGAAATTAATTTTTGTTTGTTAAAGGACCTTAAAGATAATGTAATATAGGCCCATTGTGAAATGGATTAATAAATTGCTTGTCTCATTTCACTTGTTCTTTTCTATTTAAATTCTATGGGAAAATAGAAAAGTTGCATAGTTTTATTTCTATAAAAATTTGACATAACACTTACTTTTTTTCATTCAGAGGAATCCTTCTGGCCATCGTTCTGTTTATTTGTATTTGATTGTAACATGCATGAAAGGAGGAAGTAAACACTTGAGCATTTATGTCAGGCAATATAGATAAATAATTTCATTTAGTTCTCTGCTGAGTTCCTTCACTCAACAAAACATACTAAGTGCCTTCTATATGTCACGTGCACATTGCTGTTTGTCTTTTAGAGATGGTTAAAGCTGAGGCTCAGAGGATGGGTCCGAACTACCCTGTGCTTTACAGTTAGTAACTGGCAACACCAGAATCAGAACCCGGGTCTGTCGGACTCCAGGACCTATGTCCATTCTGTCACTCTTTTGGTCCATAAATATTTGATTCCGAGGCACCTTTTCTTTGAAGCAGTTGAAGGAAAGTTGAAGGAAAGCCCAGAGAAGCCAACATTCTTATGAAAAGATCCATTCGACATATAACTAAAGCATTTCTGAGTTGAAGCAGGACTTGGTGACCATCTCATCCAGCCCTTTCATTTGAAAGTTGAGTGAACATTGGCTGTCTTCTGCAGCCCATTTATTTGTTTGTTTGTTCAACTGATATTTATGGAACATCTACATGTGAAAAACGGTGTTAAAACATTAAACAAAGCAGATTACAAGGTACATTAAGTGAACATTAATGAGAACATCAGCAAAAGCCAAGGACTTTATGAATAGGGTACCAAGGACTCCAATAAAAGAGAGTGATCAATGGGAAATGCGAAAAATGCAGATCCATGTCAAAAGGAACGGAGAGGAGTAAATAGAAGTAAATCAGCAGAATTTGGTCAGCACAGAAGTCCAGAAGAAACCTCAAAACATTTACAATTGCCCTGTGACAGTGGTTTGGGATGAGATTGAATGCTTCCCTAATGAATAGAGAATTGAGAGTTTATAGCAGGAATGTAGTCAGCAACTCATATGGGTTGTCTTACAGAAATTACACTTGAGATAACGATATAGTAAATTATATGTAGTTTTTATCCCAATTTTTTATCTCTTTAATATATAAATATTTTCAAGTGTTTACCACCTATCAAATACTTGTAGATTGTAGTGCTTATGACTAGTGGTTTAAACTATTTTTGTCTAAACACTTTATCACTGTTGCACATACATATGAATAACAGAACGTCTTCTGATACTGGTGGAGATGGGTGTGTGTATTGCCAGGACCTCAGGTCACAACTAGAGCCCAGATCGGAGAAAACTAGTCAAGTCACCTTGCTTTCAGACAAAACCAATATTTTGTCTGGATATGCCAGATGTTACCATTTCTCATTTAATCTTCATATAATTTCTCCCTGTGACAGCCAGATTTATCTTCGAAAGCTCATTTGCATTTTTAAAATCAAGGTTTTATTTCTGATTTTAAAAGTGAGATATGTTCACTATAGAAAAATTTAAAGTACAGAAAACTTCACAACTAAGAGGAAATCACTCTTTTTATGTTGCTGTATTTTCTGGATTTTACTGTTTAAAAAATATATATATATATAACAGACTTCTCAATATTGACCTCAGTATCCTTTTATTATTTACTATGTGCTTTTTACATATAAACATCATTCTTAAATGGCCCTATAACTGACACCATACTTATTGAGCACTTACTACTTGCTGGAAATTACCCTAGACCACTGAAATTTACTAATTCTTTAATTCCCACAACAAAATAGTGAAATAGATCCTTCATTTTGTTATGAAATTGTCTTTATTTTACAAATGGAAGCATTAAAGTGATGAGCATAAGTAAGTTGCCTAAGGCCACACAACTTGTAAGAGGTGGAGCCAGACTAAGAATCCAGACAGCTTGGCTCAGAGTTTACATCTTAACCACTAGGATCCACTGCCTCCCATGTGCAACAGACTATGTTATTGATAAGCTCTCATGCTTATGTAAGAGTAAAATACATGCATAGTTTTTAAAAGTCACATAATTCTGTAACATGTGTAACAAAATCAGCAATTCCAAGCTCAAACCCTTCCAACCTCTTAGTTCTAACAGCTGCTCTCAAATCCTGTGGCTGTTTTCACCAAATGTTTACCTTCTTATTTCTAAATAATGTGTTCATCCATACATGGTATCTTTTTTTCATTTTTAGGTATCATCTATTGACCCCCTAGCATGAAGGAGAGATTCAGTTCTTCTATAACCACTTCTCCTCCTCAGACATTCATTCCACCTTCCTCTTCCTCTTTCTACATTCCTAAGAGCTTCATATAATCTCCCTCCCTTCCTGCCTCCCTCCCTCTCTTCCTCTCTTTCTCCCTCCCCGCCACCCCACCTGTCCACTCATAATCTATTTTTCCCTTTCTCTTGAGCTGGTCAGTTTCTTCCGTAAAGAACCCTCACATTTCCTACAATTCTAAGACTGCTCACCAGAATTATAAGAGTCAAACAAGGAAAGGGGATTGGAGATGGAGTCTCACCTTTCCATCTGTAGACATCCACTTAATCTCTTTCTTTCTAATATGTTGTCTCAAATATGTTGTCTCATTAAAACCGTCATCTGTAAATTCAGTCTTCTATTGAAGCTGGGAAATGGTGGTTCCCTGGTCCCACAGAGTGGAAGAGGTGACCAGAGGACCCGAGCAACCTTATAAAGACAAATAAGAAACACTCCTGAGTTCATTCTTGCAACTCATTCTATTTTCTGAGACAACTAGTGTCCAGTTTCAGAGCCTTTCTCAAATTCTCAGACACAAAGTGGCTCGTGTTGGTTCCCACCTATCTCCATTTTGCTAAGTCAGTTTCTACTCTTCTGTCTACTTTCTATCTTCTAAACCTTTGTTTCTCTTTCTTTTCTTACTTTGATTTCCTCCTTCGTTCTCCTTGTCCTTTTAGGCGTGTGCCCCTGTTAGTCTTTTCCTGTCATTTTAATGAACTATTAGGAGAGACCAGAGACAAACCAATGTGTTCGATCTACCGACCTACCGTGTTTATGTTCAGCAGGAAGTCCCTAACAACAGTTTCAGGCATAGCCTATTGCTCCATCTTACAGACAAGGCAGTAAGGCATGGAGACTTTGTAGTATACTCAGGTCATGAGGTAAGTGAATTAGCTTGTGAATTAGGTGCTCTTCCTCATGGTCTAGCTGACTCTGGCCTTAAACCTGGGTCCTCATTACTGTAGTATTTTCTCTACCTCCCTTAGATCTAACCAACCCAGCCCTTTATTTATTAGTCTGCTTTAAACTCTAAAGTCTAAAGAAGGATATATGTGACTTCCAGAGCTTCATTCTCACCCCTCAAATGTGTCCTTAATTTATTTCCTTGAAATCCAAATAAATAAAGTATTCGAGTGATGTAATGGCTTCAGGCCAGAGCTCCCTGTGATCCTGTTACAAATCTTGAGTTGGTTGTTTCCATAAAACGTCCCTGCCTATAGCTCAAAACACACATAAACTATCATTAATCTCTCAATTTATGAGTTGTTGTATCTTCTCGGATTGGTGCATAAATATTTGGGTAAAGATACATGGAGAGACCACCTAGGTGACCTTTACTGGTTTCTTTCTCCCATGGAAATATTTTACAGGGGTTCTTTTCTATCTCTATATGTCAAACATTATTATACCCATATATAGAGGATGCTTAAAAATTAAGTTAATGAAAAAAATTGAGTTAATGACGATTATCAGAGTCAGGAGGAATTATACTGATTACTCTGTTTGCATTTATACATTCTTTGGTTAATCTTTCCTTTTCACCTTGTTTTTTTCTCTCCAACATTTTATTATAAAAATTTTCAAACATGTAGCACAGTTGAAAGACTTTTACCGTTAACATCCACGTTCTTACCACCTAGTTTGTACCGTGAGCATTTCACTTGATTTTTGCATCACACATCTTTCCATCTCTCTGTCGCTCTGTCTATCATCAACACTCCTATTTTTTACACATTTCCAAATAAATGGTAGACACCTGTATACTTTCCATTAACTACTTCAGTATGCACACTGCTAACTAGAGTTTAGTATTTATTTCTAATATTTTTCTTTCTTTCAAAAATTGACATACAGTGAAATGCAAAAATCTGAAGTGCGCATTTATCGAGATTTTACATATGCCCTTCTTTCCTGGTCTTTTATTTTCTCTTCTGGCCTCTGCATTTACTTACTAGGTATTTATCAAATACATCCTTGCGCCAAATGTTAAGCGTGACACATTAATATGACACATGCTAAACAGAGAAGACAGTGGCTAATTCTCACAGTGGAGATCTGGGAGTTAAATAACAGAGAGAAGTACAGCAGAAAAAAATTAACAACGAAAAAAACCCGGAAACAAAACAAAAAAAAAGGGAAAAAAAAAGTGTTTGGGGGGCAAAATGAAGTTGTCTTTTATAGCTTGAGCCTAGTGAGACAGGGATGGCTAAGAGACATAATTTTTCTAAACCCAAAGTTCAAAACTATATGTATTAGACAAATTGGCAATAAGTGAGATGCTTATTGCTATGGCACCGAACTTAGCAGAAAGCCTGTGCTTCCTCAGTTGGTCATTCCTGAACCCAAAATGATAAGTGGACAACCCAGATCTCAGTCTCTTTTATTTCATTGGTAAACTGCTGAAATTCAGTTTTAATATATGTTGATATCTGGCAGACTACACATTTGCTCCCAAAATGTCTTAATATAAATGTTCGGGGGAAAACAACTGAGTGATTATTTTAAATATGAAAAGATCACTATGTAAAATGCTTCATTAAATAGAACTATTAATGCATTTGCTACGAATTGGGGGAGAAGGAGAAATGTGAAGAATCAAGAGGAAGACAAAATAGTAAGAAAAAGAAAATAACCTATCTTTAAATTTGTGGATTTGTTATCGTGGACGTGATAGCGGGCAGACCTGTTATCATTCATTCATTGATCCAACATGCTGTGATGACAGAACCTTGAGAGGGGCTGTGCGTGTGTGCCCCTAACTAGGGCACTGTTTTCTTGACTATCCAGGTAACTCTGACTTCTCTGACACTATCCTAGTTTAGGATCTCATTTCAGGCAACACCCCCTACCTGGTCTTCCTGCATCACAACTCTGTGCATTCATCTTGAATGGTTTGCTGAAATGCAAAGATGTTTATCATTCATTCATATATATATATTTTTTGAAATAGCATTTACTCTATACTTTCCGTTCCCAATCTATCTTATGTTTTCTATGGTAAGGACTACCATATCATACTGTTATGAAATATCTAAAAAAAAGAAAAACTTCTCGAGAGAACTGAGATTTGGCCACTTTTTCTTTAATCTTGAAGTCATATCACACTCCCCACACAGAATATGTGATCAGTGAATTTTTCTTACCTTGAGTTCTGCTATTCAGGCAGCGAGTATTAAATTGGTTAAGAGAACCATGTAGATTGTTGAAGACAGAGTAGTCTAGAGGAAGATTTCTGAAATAGGAAGGGTGGTTGGGATTTGGGTGAAACCAGGCTGGAGGCTAAGACATCACAAATGGCAAGAACTGCATACACAAAGAAACAGAGATGGACCTGAGCATGGTGCGTTTGAGATCAGCTAGAACAATCTGCTTTGGTATATGTGGACTTTATTTTCTATTTTTCTCTTCTTTCCAACCAAATTTCCAGTTTGACATTGTTATTTCTCCTTGATATTGTAACAGAAGGAATAGAGGGAGGAAATCAAGTGGCCAGAAATTACTGTTTTTCCATCAAATACACCCATCCACTCATCCATAAATTCATTCATTTCCCCTATTTATCCCATTAAATTGTTTACCCATCAAGTCAACCATATATGATTCAACCTATTCTAAGCATCCTATCCAAAAGAACAATGGGAGTGAAAATGATGTGTTCTGGCCAGAAGGTGAATTGATAATTAAAGAATAAAATTAGTCAGGCAAAAGAAGATTGAGAGAAAGAGGTTACAGGCCAGCCAGTAAATGACTCTACGGATGTCAACGACAATTAGCACATTGAGGAATGTGTAAATAGCCGTAACTAGTGCCAGATTATCCTCCACACAGTAAGAAAGACCTAAGAATACCAACCACTCTCTAAGACATCTCTGCCAGCACAAAGCCTTCCTACTTCTTTGACAAGCATTATTTATTTCCAGACTCCATGCTTTACCTGAGAACAGAATTCATCATTAAGATGAGCCACCCAGACCTTCTTGTAGGAATAAAGAATTTATTATCCAGCCACTGGAAGTGCCACTGCCAGTTAGCCCTCAGCAGTCAGTCCTCTTTGGGACAAGTGCTTTGGCTGAAAAGAACTGCTTGCTCAACTGGGGCAGCCTTTATCCAATGTCTGGTTGACACATGGTTAAAAGGCCTCTCTCTCCACTCCAACTGGGGATAACTCTAAAAGGCCATCCAAATTTCAGAGCACCTCATGAAGTCATTTGAATCCTTTGTTGAGACTTCACTGCACCTGACTTCTCCATCTATCCACTTCTGCTTCCTTCCCTATCTTCCCACAGGTTTTGATCCCAAGAGTACTCCTCAATAAAGCTCCCACAACATTAATCTCCATCTTAGGGAACTAAACCTGCAATAAAAATAAAGACAGATAGGTGGGTTATCCAATAGAAGCTCAGACAGATGCAGGTGATCTGCTGGGACCCTATAGTTATGTTCTGCCAGTGCCAGAAGTGACTTGTGTTTCTCTGAGGACAAGCTAGTAGAAGCCACACTAGCAAAAAGCTTCAGCTGATCGACAAGCAGGAAACCTAGAGAATCAGCACATTAAGGCGAGGGCGATCCTACCACATTACTTTATCCAGTGTCCTCAATTTATCAATGAGAAAACTAAAGTCCATAGGAAATCCACTGATGAGGCAGGACAGTATATACTGCCATTGGTTTTACGTTTTTTTCCACGTAATTTTTTGTTGTTGTTTTATATGGAGTAAGTAGGCAGTAGCTACTCCTGGAATTAGAGCTTGGATAGCACTAGGGTCTCCATACCTTCATCAGTAGGAGATTGGCAAAGGCAATTCTCCCTGTTTGGTATCTCGGGCTAGGTGATGTAGCAACATGGCTAATTTTTTCCACATATTTAAAGATTATTCTTTAATACACTCTGTGATCTGCTACCTATTCATCCATGTATGCTTGGATACATGTTATGAATGTGGGCAATGACTTGAATTCACATCAATCTTTTTGCTGTCACACTCTTTCCCATTTGTCCCCCTGTCCCACATGTGTTATGAACAATTCTTAGGTTATTTTATACAATTTGTTAAAAGACATTAAGTAAGTATCGACTGATCTAGGACCAAGATCCAGGGCTTCCAATCCAGAGGCTCCGATACCAGTAAATAAAAGTATAAGCCAAAGGCATAGATATGTATAGTTACTTATAAAGGGGAGGGTTTGATTTTTTTTGTTGTTAAGTGCAACTTTCCATATACAATTGGAGATAGAGTGTGGGACAGACAGTAAATCGTTTTTAATTCCAAGTTAAAAATTGTAAACTTACTTTTTTCTATTACGTTTGATGTGACATATTAGTTTCAGGTGTACAACATAGTTTAAAAATTGTAAACTTAATTCAGTATCCAATGGGAGCCACTGTTTCTGCAGATCATGAAAATCTGGTAGCGGTGTGAAATATTAAATCGAGAAGGGAAAGATTGGAGGTGAAAGTCAACTAGGGAGACTGTTGCAGGTGTTTCAGAATATTTATGGGATGCAGAGAAAATGGAAAAGGGAAAAGGAATATTAGGGATTGTCGACAGATTGAATTTAAAGCAGGTAGAATGGTTAAGTGAAAAGACAGTGGATTTTGATGTCTGGGAGATGGATTTATGTATGACATAGGTCCATTACTTTTGTGAACGTAACATCGAAATCATATTTTCCTTAAGGAAACGGGTATATATGACCTGTTTATACGGAAGGTACTGGTATTCTGTAAATACAAATTCTAATACTATGGTTGGGAAAGGGGGATTGTAGGAGTCTAGAACCACCTCTAGGAACCTCACGTAGATGGATGGGTTGATGGTGGTAGCTTTCTCTGAAATGAGAAAATTGAGAAGAAGACCAGTGTCTTAGTCAGCTCAGGCTGCTGGAACAAAATACCACACCAGTCTTAAACAGCAGACGTATTACTCACAGTTCTGGAGGCTGGGAAGTCTAAGAACAAGGTGCCAACGGATTCATTTCTTGCTCAGTTTCCTCTGCCTGCTTGAAGATGACTGCTTTCTTGCTTTGTCCTCACATGGCAGAGAGAGTGACAGCTCTGGTCCCTCTTTTTCTTCTTAAAAGGACACTGATCCCATCATGAGGGTCCTCACCCTCATGACCTCATCTAAACTCGATTATATCCCAAAGGCCTCATCTCCAAATACCATCACATTGAAGGTTAGGGCTTTAATATATGAATTTAGGGGGAAAACAAACATTTAGTCAATAACAGGTAGGATTTGGAAGTTTCAATTTATTTTTGGATAAGTTGGTGTGGAGTTGCTTTCACAACACCCAGTGGACATGCTTGATTGGATACATGCCAATTCGAGAGGCAACATCTGACTAATGAGACAAATTTAGAAGATGCCCCATAGAGATAAACGAAACCATGAAAAGTGACTTCAAGAGGGGGAAGGCAGAATAAAAAGATGTGCATCCTGAATACTGAATCTCATGAAACAATAGGATTATAGTTTGGGAAGCAGGATGGGAGGTTGCAAGGAAGGAACATAATGAGCCTTTAGGGAGACATAAATAAAACAAATAACATGAATCATGAAGAAACACGGAGGTTAGAGAAAGAATGCATAAAAAGAATGATGTATAAATGTGTGTGGGTGTACAGGGGTATGGTGGCTATATAATGCATAGCAAAGTTTCCAAAAGTTGTCTCATGTGAAACACCAGTTTCATGAATTAGCTCCCTGAAAGAAAGCATATGTGGAAAGATACTTCGGGGATTTCTTCAAGTTCTGACAGGTTCTTAGAGTAAATCATCTGATAGAGCTCTCAGAAATTTAGCAGTAAGGCAAGTTGTTTCACTCCACATTTTAGAAATATATTTGAATAACAGACTCAGCTACCTATTTCCCTACTCAAATATTTTTAATTAGTCTTCTTCAGAACAGAGTTTGGTGGATATCCACCACATGATCAAATCCCTCTGGAAGACTGAGGTGAGACCAAAGCATTGTCAGAGACCTCAGGATAAATAATGAGAATGGATTGCTTGGTGGAAAGTAGATTGGAAATCATAGAATTACTGAGAGACAGAAGAACGGGAGGCAAAT
>NW_011888810.1:11530643-11558074 GCF_000151845.1 Pteropus vampyrus
AAACATTTAGTCAATAACAGGTAGGATTTGGAAGTTTCAATTTATTTTTGGATAAGTTGGTGTGGAGTTGCTTTCACAACACCCAGTGGACATGCTTGATTGGATACATGCCAATTCGAGAGGCAACATCTGACTAATGAGACAAATTTAGAAGATGCCCCATAGAGATAAACGAAACCATGAAAAGTGACTTCAAGAGGGGGAAGGCAGAATAAAAAGATGTGCATCCTGAATACTGAATCTCATGAAACAATAGGATTATAGTTTGGGAAGCAGGATGGGAGGTTGCAAGGAAGGAACATAATGAGCCTTTAGGGAGACATAAATAAAACAAATAACATGAATCATGAAGAAACACGGAGGTTAGAGAAAGAATGCATAAAAAGAATGATGTATAAATGTGTGTGGGTGTACAGGGGTATGGTGGCTATATAATGCATAGCAAAGTTTCCAAAAGTTGTCTCATGTGAAACACCAGTTTCATGAATTAGCTCCCTGAAAGAAAGCATATGTGGAAAGATACTTCGGGGATTTCTTCAAGTTCTGACAGGTTCTTAGAGTAAATCATCTGATAGAGCTCTCAGAAATTTAGCAGTAAGGCAAGTTGTTTCACTCCACATTTTAGAAATATATTTGAATAACAGACTCAGCTACCTATTTCCCTACTCAAATATTTTTAATTAGTCTTCTTCAGAACAGAGTTTGGTGGATATCCACCACATGATCAAATCCCTCTGGAAGACTGAGGTGAGACCAAAGCATTGTCAGAGACCTCAGGATAAATAATGAGAATGGATTGCTTGGTGGAAAGTAGATTGGAAATCATAGAATTACTGAGAGACAGAAGAACGGGAGGCAAATATAGGCTCTTTTTCATGGGAGGAAAATAATGAGGATCATTTGTAGGGATACTAAGCTCAAGAAAAATTTTACTTTTAATTTTTAGTTTGAAATAATTATGTACTCACAGGAAGTTATAAAATAATATATGGAAAGGTCTCATACATCTCATGTAACTATGTAAAATAGCAATATCAGGAAATTGTCAATTGGGACAATTGTCAGGGCATATTCAGGTTTCACCAGTTATATACGCATTCATTCGTGTATGTATGTAATCATATACAATTTTGTCATATGTGTAGTGTGTGTAACCACCACCACCATAATTAAGGTACAGAATTTTTCCATCATCATAAGGCTTCTTTGCATTATCTCTTTGTAGTACCAGTCTCCTCACACCAAAGCTAAGGCCTGGGAACTCTAATCTGTTCTCCATTTCTATAATTTTGTTATTCCAAGAATGATATATAAATGAAATTGTATAGTATTTAATGTTTTGATATTGGCTTTTTTCACTCAATATAATTTCCTTGAGATCCAATCCATCCCGAGTTTTTATGTGTATCAGTAGTTCATCTCTTTTTTACTGCTGCATAGTATTTAATGGTATAGATGTACCATAGTTTGATTAACCACTCATCTGTTAAGGAACACAGGTTACTTATAGACTTTGCCTTTTGTGAATAAAGCTGCTATGAATATTCATGTACAGGTTTGTGTGTGAATATACCTCTTCATTTCTCTAGGATAAATGCCAGACTATGATTGCTGACTTATATAATAGTTGCATATTTAGTTTTATAGGAAACCCTCAAACTATTTTCCAAAGTGGTCATACCGTTTTGCATTCTCACCAGCAATACAACAGTGATTCAGTTGCTCTTTATTGTTACGAGAATTTGGTATTTTCTGGTTTTTATTTAATCATTTTAATAGGTGTGACCGATATCTCATTATGGTTTTAATATTTATTTCCCTAAGAGCTAATGATGTTGAGCATCTTTTCATGTACTTATTAGGCATCAATATACTTTCTTTGGTGAAATAGCTCTTCATCATTTTTGTGCATTTTCTAATTGAATCATTTTTGTTATTTTTTTCTCTTGAGTTTCAAGAGTTCTTTATATTCTAGAAATTAATCCTTTGCTAGATATGTGGTTTGCAAATATTTTCTCCCCGTCTGCAGATTGTTTTTCATCCTCTCATAGAGGTTTGTTATGAGCAAACTTTAAAAATCTTGATGAGGTCCAATTTATTATATGTTCCTTTTATTGTTTATGTTTTTATTGTTAAGTCTAATTTACTTTTTTTGTCTAGCCCCAGATCCTGATGATTTTATTGTGTTTTTTTTTAAGTTGTATAGTTTTACATTTTTTTCATTTAACTTTGTGATCTATTTTGAATTAATTTTGTACAAGTTATGAGTTTTAGGTCAAAGGTTACTTGTTCCAGTACCATTTTTTTGAAAAGGCTGTTCTTTTGTGCTTTTCTAAAAAATTATCTGGGTACATTTATCTGGGTCTATATCTGGGTTCTCTATTCTGTCCATTGCCCTGTTTCTTCCCCTCTGCCAATTATGGCTGCACACTGTCTCAGTTACTATGGCTGTGTAATAACCCTTAACATCAAATAGAGTGATGCCTTTATTCTTCTTTTTCAAAATTGTTTTTGCCTGTTCTAAGTCCTTTGCCTTTCCACATAAATTTTATAATAAGTTTGTCTATGCCTACAAAGAAATCTTGCTGGGATTTTAATAGGAATTGCTTTAAATCTATAGATCAATTTGGAGAGGATTGACATCTTTACTATGTTGATTCGTAAAGGGAATATTTTATTTTAATAAGGGATTGAAAGAGAATATACATAATTGAAGCAGAATCATCGAGGACACAGAGTTGATAAGGGCTCAGATGGAAAGGCTTAACTGCAAACCTCAGACCTCAGAACCAGCATAAACTGGGAGAGGGAGAACCCCAGAGAATTAATTGGCCAACATCGAGAAAGAAGAAGCCATATCTCCGAACTTGAAGCTAGTCCTCTAGATCCAAAGGGAGATATAACTTTGTCTGGAAAACCACATCCAGTTCTCACCTCCAATTGAGTGAGAAGAGGACATGAGCATTACTCTGGGGATCCACGAGGTCCAGACTCTGGAATACAGGGGAAGCATCTCTAAGAGACAGAACATTAGGAAGAGAGGGCAAGCCTGCTGCTTGAGGTATTAATGCTTTGGATGTAGCCTCAAGGGCTACTCAGTGTTCCTTCTCTTCTAGGATTCTGCCTGAAGCCCTCTCCGATTCAAGATAAGAACCTCCATCTTTGAGTCTCACCTACTGCCTGTCTTTTTTGCCTGATTTCATCTCCCCCAATGCTGAGTGAGCAGGTGTCTGGCGTGACTTCTCCTCACTCTTGTATCTCTTCTTCCTAACTAATGGTTCCCATTTATACTAACCTGGCCTTGTCCCACACAAGCTGCTTAGTTTGTTGGCTAAGCTGCTGATACCTGGATAAGAGTGTAGAATAGACTAATCCACTGGAGTAATATACTGAAGAATTCTGCAGAGACATGGCTGAAATAGAGATAGTGAGATACCAATCCAGCATATGTGTAGACTTTCTAGTAGGAACTCATACTTTCATTGCGTTGTTTTGTTTTTGTGTGTGTGCATGTGTTTCATTTATATGCTCTGCTCCATTTACATCAAAGTTACAACCCCAGGCCCCATCCAGAGTTACAGATTGCAATCGCCTGGTACTTCTCTAATTTTTCCCTGTTAAGGTTTTAAGCTTGATGCCACCACTGTTCCTTCTCCATCTGATTTTCTAGGTTTCTTACAGGAAGTAAATCACAGCTTTTAGTGGCACTTAAGTGTCTCCATGTGTCAGTGAAGCTTACCGCAAATAGTCCCCCGTGAACAGGCTCAGCTGAGTTTTAGCGTAGGGGCCACGGTAGGTAAATCCCAGTTCCACCTCTCCAGACCTGTGTACCCTCTGTCACTTCAGGTCTCTGAGTCTTCATTTCCCCCTCTGTCAAGTGTATTGTTGATGGATTCAATGAGATGATGTGATGGGAATATTCAGAAATTAGATAGTGGCGATGGTTGAACAACATTTCGAGTACGACCACTGCGTTACATGCTTTACAGCGGTCCACATGGCGAATTTCATATTATGTCATTTATCTCAATTAAAAGAGAAGTTTTAAGAAAGTGTATAATGCAACACTGCACACTTGGAACGTGTCCAGAAGATTTCATCCCCTTCTCACCAGGTGAAAAGTTGCAGCTCCTGACAGAAAGCTTGGGGCCTTTGCTTCATGAAAATCACTTGAAAGCAAGTCCTAAAATTTACAAAGAGGACCAGTAGGGACGTAAACAGGACTAGAGCTGGGAGGACTCTCCCTGTCTGCTGATCATCCCAGCAGCCAGCCCCCCCTCAGCCACCGAGGGTCCAGAGGAATCTTTTGCTTGGATTTTCCCTGACCTCTACTCTCTCAGCCTTTCCCCTGTCCCCAGAGTTTTCCCTCAGAGAGCCCCACCAGGAGGACAAGATAGATTTTTGGCTTTCAGACCTTAGTCTCCAAAGAACTCCAGAAGCAGCTGGAAGATTTCATGTGGATGGTGATTGTTCACACTCAAGCCCATAAAAAATAATAATAATAAAACCAAAGCGTGGGAGAGGAAGGGTCAGTGAAAATAAACATCCCTGGAAGACATCCCACAGCTGTGCACTGATGCAGCACAGTGCCGAGGTTTGGGAGCTTCCAAAATGCAAAGATGTCAGCAAGGAAGAAAAGCAAACTCCTGCCCATAGGTCCCCAGCCCTTCATGGTGGCCACAACCCAGAAATTAGACAGGAATTTTCTTAGCTTTCAGATTTGTCCAAGGAACTCCTTTCAAAAATGGGAGGTTACCGAAGCCAGTCTGTGGTTTGGCTATAGACTTAGACAGTATTTGGGGTTTTAGGTCAGGAAGGCTGTACGTCTGAATCATGGTTCTACCACTTACTGATGACCTTGTTCAAATCATGTGACCTCTCAAATCCTCAATGTCCCAGTTTCTGAAATGGGCTCATAATGTTTACCTCGATGTTTCCTTGAGAAGGTGAGAGATTCTGACTATGACAAACAATTGCGTCTGTCCCATGTCAAACGCAGCAGAAATGCCGATCTCGTTGCCATGGTTCAGTCCCCATCCCCTCCCCCCCCCCGATGTTCACTCATCGTTTGCTACTTTGTATCACGGAAATGTTCACAGAGGGGCAGACTTATTTCCAGTTGATGTTTACAAGCATTATTAACCAAGACAGAGGGTGGGATACCTGGTATCTGGCAGGAAACCAGATAAAAATACTTGCCACTTAAAGTTTGCAAATAAACCTCTGTGGAATAATAACAACTATACTAATAATTATGTTGTTGTCAGTAGGAAGGTGGTACTTCACAATACTTGTCATACCGCCCAAGGCTTTCATTTTCAAAGAGAGATTATCAGAGAGATTTGCCAGTAGCGATTATAATGTACTTAAAAATAAACCAGTCCCTGCCTCAGTGATTTCATCGCCAGCTCTCCAGAGTATATCCTGTGCTTCACCTTGAAAAGACAGATGGGATCCAGAGATTAAAACCACAGGCTATCATCACCTTCAGTCCTACCCATGCTAACTTGGGGACAGTAGTGCAGACTCAGCATTACTCTGGAAATAAAAATTCCCCCACCACAAAAGGGGGATATGTTGGGCTTTGCTTTTCCGGGAGCCTTAAGAAGAACCACAGATCTTTGAAGAAGTAAAAATGAAATTGAGTTAGGTGAGCTAGGTACAAGAACTGCCAGACTGAGAAAGTCAAGGAGGTGGGGAGTAGTGAGCAGTCATGACTGGGAGCTAGTGAGCTTATGTGAGATCTGTAGGAAAATTCGGTCCTGCAGGGTTGAATCCTTTTGGAAGGTCTTTACCCTGGACATTGGGGCTCTCAGTGTAACGCTGTGAGCCTAGTATTGGTCCCAGAGCATGAATGGAAATGTCCCCTTTCATATCCCCACCCTCTAAAGAGGGCTTAATGGCATCAGCCAATTTGGCAATGAGAACAAATATCATGTACTCTGTTGGGGATGCAGAGTTAACCCTTACGAATCTGCTGAGGTAAATGAAGTTAACAATTTGAGGTATATTCTCCAAGACCTATAGTGTAGTCTAAAACTTAAAAGAACTGCCTAAAGCATTAAAATTCTTAGGGTTAAATCTTGACTCTATACTAAGAGATGACTTTGGGCAAATAATCTCACTTTCTTATGCCCTTAGTTCCTCATCTGAAATATGGGGTGATACTGCTACTCCTTAGTGATTTCATGAAGATTCAATGAATGAATTAAACAATTCAGGTAAATAGCAAGGAGACACTCAGTAAATTATGTAGACAAAGTGGTTATCTTCCCATGTAAATATGTAGATGATTCCAATATTTTTGATCACTTCAAAATATTATATTTTATGGGAAAGCATGGTTGTTTAGCCAGTCTGGTATTTATAGATAATGTCATTACTTCCATTTTTGTTTTTTCAAACAATGGTAAAATAATCACTCTCGTGCTCATATTTTTATGCCTTTAAGAAAGTATTTCTTATTATAAATTCCTCAAAGTATAACATAGTTAATGTCTATCATTAACTTGTCCTCCAAAGGTTCTTTGAGTCTTAGTAGACAAAAGCATGTTTGTGGGAGGAAAGACTGTCTTGAGGAGGAGAATGTTCTAGATTGTAGAAGCAAATGTACTTAAAAGTGTGGAGGTAGACAAGAGCAAGGGAAGGCTTCACCCTGTGTCTGCATCCTAGAATGAAAAAGATGTGGCAGGCAGAGTTGTTGGGCAGGAAAGAGATCAAGAAACAATCTAAACTTCATCCATTTTCAGATACTAATAACTGATAAGCTCTTAAAAAGTTGTGCCTTATCAAGTGATGTGGGTCCTCTTTAGTAGTGGCAGCTGTCCACTAGAGAAGGAGTTCTCAAAGCACAGAATACAAACCACTGAGGGTATTAAGGGCGATTGTTCATGTTAGTATGAGCACGTGACAACAAATGTTACAAGGTATAAAAGTGTAACTTGTTCATTAATCAATTAGTCCATTCAATGACTTTATTAGGAATTTGTCTTTAATATCTATTAAAACTTTCCAATCTCACTTTACACAATAAAATCACAAAAAATTAGGTATCAGGCTGAGAATCTTCAGGAAGCAATAATTTCTGGCATTGTTTTATTATCATTGTATTTATTTTTATATAACCTTCTACTTGTGGCAATTCATGTTAATTTTCCATATTTGAGAGAGAGATTTTCTTTTCAAACAAATTAAAACATGTAAATTTTAATAATGGAATTATGAGAAATACCTAGCTAAACTGGGAGCAGTGTAGGAAATGAACTGAGTGATTTCTCCTTTGTCAGCCAACCCTGATGATTGCAACTTTTGTTTTACTGTTAAAATCATTGTAGACAGCCAACTGTATGCCTTGCTGTTATTCAGACGATTCCAAAAATTAAATCAGCTTAAAGCACATGTGACTCTTGCATTGGGGCGTGGAGCTCACTACATGAAAGTGATTGTCCCCAAACCTTCTCCCACTGGTGTTCCCATGACAGTGGCCACAGCCTCAGAGAAAGCCAGCCTGAGTTTCTGGCTATTCGTTTTAAAAGCCATTCCTGGAGATGTTTCCATCATTGGTGTCCTAAATCCAGTTTGAGGATTGGTTTACCAAATTTAAAGGGTTTTACCCAGCCTCAGTAAAATGGTTTGAAAATTCATGTTTGTCATTGCCCTTTGGAGAGTAAACCCAAGAATAGTTTCATTGCAACAGCATACTCCCAGCACAAACATGGCAGATGCTTGAAATTTGGAGATCAAATCCAAAATTTTAGAAGCACCTTTTTTTTTTTTGTATACCAAGAAAAAGAAAGTAAGCCCAGAATTGGCCTGATTTGACTGGTTATTTATTTTTTTTCTGAATCCCATAAATGGAACTGCATATTTAGGAATTTTATGTTCACATAGCATTTATAGGTTATCTATGATTCCTTAAGATTTTGAAGAGTTATAGCTCTGTACTAGGCTTTCCAATAGTTTTTTTTTTTTTTTTCCAATGCCAAATAGGCTGAAATCTACCCTGGGAAACTGGTGAGGATTAGATATTTTTTTTTAGGTCAGAAGTTAAAAGATTCCTAATACTCACAGACATTCTATGTCTAGGAATGTTTGTTAATTTGAGCCCCACTCTCTTTCCATGTGTATCTTTAATCTCCCAACCAGCTGTCTCCCATAAAAAGATATTTCTGTTTTTAGTTACAAATCTGTTTAGAGATAAAACTCACTCATAAATACACAACCACATGCAAAGATTTTTTTTCTGCTGACAGTATAGAAATAACTCCAGATGAAAAATATTAAAGTTTGTGTAGAAATAGAAAATGCATTTTGCTTTCCTCGATGGAGGCCCATGTTTTATAGATGTTCGAGGTCTTTTTCTGTCTCTGTTTGAGCCTCTCCTGGAGAGCATGATTTTCTGTTACTTCTGTGGTTTAGTTCTTCTTAAAACAGCCAAAATTTCTGGATCCTTCCTAGCTGAGGAATTAGCTCCGTGCAAAGGCAAGTGTTGGTCAGCTAAGGAAAAGGAAGCAAGCTAAGAAATGCATTGCCACACATGTGCTTACCATTACTTGGAAGACTGATTCAAGTCCCTACTCCTAATTACTTGTGAGTTAACTCTTCCTGGAAAGCAGGTGAGAGCTTGTACTTTCTTCTTCTTCTGTTTCTTTCAAAACTTAGTACTGTGTCTGCCACAAAGTATTTGATCCATGTCGCAACATATTGTTTGCTGTTAATTGAACTGTTATAATCTTATTATATAAGAAAAATGTTCAGATATCATTTATTTCCTAATGATTTAGAGCTTAGTACTCCATCTCTCCCACATATTCATTACCATTTAACTTAGTTAAAAAGAAAATGTTCCCATTTTTTTCTCTCCTGGATTGATTGTTACTGTCTGATCATACCTCTTACAACCATGCTCTGCTTCCTGTTGAAGCTCATTCAGTAAAAGCTGATACAATTTATTGAGACCATACCTTGAACAATGGTAAATGAAAACAGATTATTGCCTGTACTTCATCAACCATCTGTTACTTCAGTAAAGTAGCTCCTCTTAGCTCCATTTTACAGATGAGAAAATTGAGGCTCAGGGAACTTAAATTACTCAAGTTCATTAGACAGATTCCTGGCTTATTTGACTTCAAATCATATATTTCATGCTATGAGGCTGCATTCTTTAAACAGAAGAATGGAAGGAATAATTTTCAAGTGAGTCTTTCTATATATTAAATGGTGTGATGATCATTTTCTCACTTTCATTCTATCCTCACCAAAGTCTGATTAGATCAGTATTAATAACTCCATACAGAGTTAAGGAAATGAAGACTGAGACGACTTCTGTAAATTATCTGAAGACATAGAACCAGCTCATGGATACATGTTGCAGAGAACTCAACATTTGGGGGAAAATTGTCTTTGGTTGAATTTTCATTTATATAACCCAGACACACTGAGAAGCTAGATTCATCTATTTCAGGATATAGAATTATTGAATGTACTTATCCTAGTATTCAAAGTTGCAGCATGCCCTGAAAGCATTAACCCTGGTTTTTAAATATTTGCTTATAGAGCTTTATGCTACAGATTCAAATCACCAGCTTCTTTCCAAAACTGCAGCTGATGCTTGCTGACCAGAAGGTCACCTTGGGCATCTTCATGGTCGCAACAGAGATTGCACATTCTCTCTCTACCTCAGTAACATTCTGTCCCCCAATCTGCTAATCTTACAAATGGCAAAACCAAGACTCTGGAGGGAAAGGCATTTGTTCAAATCTTCCCTCATGGTAATTTCTTTATCCACTCAGACATACTAAGCCAATAAACGAAGAACCTGCTCTTTTCCTCATTTCTTCCTACATCCAATTGATTTTTCCTTAGAATCGCCTCCTCAGTTTAATGACTGTTCTCCTTCCTGTGATTTCTCTGTTTAAACCATGTGCATGCATGGTTAGATGGTGGTTAAGATGTTCACATAAGGAAAAAATATATATGTGTAATTTTAAAATATATATGTTTGAATATATATTTAAATTAAATTATATAATTATACATGTGTTTATATTATATATTACACTTACACATAATTAAATTATATATTCTGCATAATATGTACATGTATTATATATTATAAATATATATTACATTTTATGTTATATAATTATATACTTATTATACATGATAATTATATATATAAAATTTTAAAATATGAGTTACTTCAAAAACTACTTCAGAACATCCTAACTTATGTTTTGTTTACTTGTGCATCCATTATTTTCTCTCCATCCTTCACAAAGCCCACCAGAGCAAGTGGCATTTCATAAACATAATCCGATTGTCCCAACACCTCTATGTGTATCCTCACATGTCAATTTCTAATAGCCTATGAGAGTAAGAAGAACCCTGGAACAAGAAGGACCCCCCTTTTTTTAATTGAAATAAGTAACATTTTACTTAATGCCAACTTTTCCTTTCTCAAACAACAACTTCATCTTTCATCGACATAATATATATGTATGTGTGTATATATATATATGTGTATATATATATATGTGTGTGTGTATATATATATATACACATATATATAATCTATTTTTGTCCTTTTTTAAAATTAAATTTATTGAGGCAACATTGCTTAACAAAATTATATACATTTGAAGTGTACAAGTCTGTAATACATCATCTGTATATTGCATTGTGTATTCACCACCCAAAGTCAACCATCGCCGTATATTTGACCCCAAGAAGGGCCCTTTAATGTCTAGTGCCAGCATCCCTGCCTAACCTTATTCTCCATTATCACCTTCAAACTCCAAAGGCTCCTACTTTACTGAATTTCCAAATGCTTTTTACATACCTCAGATCTTCCTGTTACCCCAGCAGCTATACATATGCCATTCCCTCTCTTTGAGTACCTTTCAGGGGGAGAGTCAGGTCCAAACTATGTCTCCTGATACCAAGTGAGTGCTGTTTGACTGTGGTGCTCCAAGCAATATTAAAAATGGAAGAGTCTGTTAAAAAAATGCTCCATGTGCTAATCAGAGTTGGGGGCAGCCCAAGACCATTTGCCTTTCCCAGAGGTAGATACTGCAAGTGAAAAATGAGCTGACAAACTTGAAACTCTTTGCAGAAACCACTGGGGAGAGGATCTGGCAGCTGAGCAAGCCAGGTTAATACCTGAATTACAAGGTGTTCATGAGCACCCTTAGTTGCAGGACTCAGCTATGAACAAAAGCCTCTGGAGATGGCACCAAGTGCCTGCCCTGCTGCCACCTGGCCAAGAGCAATAGGCTGCCTGATTCTTTTAGGCCCCGTTATCCGCTTAGGCCCTGGGGAATCACTTTTTTCTATTTTAGTGTTTTTAAAAAGCATCCATTGGGTCTTTCCCAAGGCATTAGAGGGAGCAAGAACAAAGGCTGGTAGCCAGGCTTACCTTGGCCTCAAATCTGTTTTGCTTCACAGATGAAAATTCCTGTGACATCACTTTGTGGTAGTATGTCAAGCTTTGGGTTTCTTAAAATAATAGCATATTAAAATCATGAATCATGAAGACAACAAGAATAGCATTTATTGTACTTCATAAGCTGAGGCATTTTACATACATTATTTTATTTCTCCTTAATTAAAAAAAATTAACATTTCTGGTTGAGAAAACTGGTGATTAGAGAGGGTTTACACAATTTACTCAAGGGTATACAGCTGGACACTAACACAGGCAGGCAGGATTTGAACCCAGGTCACTGTGATCCATGCTCAACCCCCTTTTTCCCCCACTACATGAATCTTTGTGCGTCCGTTGCAGTTTCCTATAACAAATTTGAAGCCCGAAAGCTTTAAGTTTGCAAATCAGGAAGGCCAGAATGTGAGTATTAAAATGATTGCAGATATAACCCTGGCCATTTCAGGAGGCCCTGGGCAGATTGTCTGAGGTTCAGGTTTTCCATTCTAGGCTGGCTTATAAAGCATAAGGTTTCATTCTTTAACAGAACTCACCCAAACTTCCTTGAGTTTTTTGCCAGAGAATAAAATCTTAAACACACTGATAATATCTGATATTTTTCAAAAGTTTGTCCAAGAGAAACAATATTCTTGGAATATGGCCTGGAGTATACAGTGTCCATCTAGTCCTCTGGGGACTCTCATTGAACTCTGGATTAAGCCAGACCATTAGCCATCAGCAGTGTACCTGCAGAGTATCACATTCTGGTCCACCTACCACCACCAAGACATACTGTGGAAGTCTTTCCCTGGCCCAGCTGGGAACTGAGGGCCAGGAGGCAAGACCCTGATTACTGGGTTTGCAATTAGGATGACATCAGTGCATGTTTTGTTACTTCTGGCTGACCAGGATTTGGGGTCACTTTCAACTTGTGCCCTAGTTTAAGAATCAGAGATGGTTGTAATAATTCTGAACAAATGATTTCCTTGTAAATGTATGTAATCTATTCCATTAAAAGTAAATGGCTTTCCTTTGTCCCAAGTAGTGTGGTAGGACCTAAGAATAAATAAAAGCAGAAAACCAAACATGGCTCCCACTCCCATGGGGTTTGAGTCTAGAGGATAAAAAACACGTTAATCCACATATTATACTCGTGAATATGTAATTCCCAATTGAGATAAGTGTTGTAGGTGAAAAGGATGGGGTTTGGTGGGAGTATAAAATAAGAAGACCTGATTTAAACTAAGAGCGTCCCTGTGAGAATGACACATGAGTTGAATGGACAGGACAAACAAGTGTTGGAGCAGGTGGTGGGGCAGGGGTTGTGTGACAAGGTTAACGGCTGGTGGAAACTGCAGGTGCAGAGGGCCTGTAGCAGAAGGGAGCATAGCTCGTTTGAGAAACTGGGTGAAGGCCACACTATAGTACAAGCTTAGAGGCCAAGAAGAGAATGCCATTTTATAGATACAAAGAAAAAGACAACAGAGCCTCAAGTCCTTGTGAGTCAGGGGAAATATTTTGTTTTGATCCAAAGAGCTCATGTTCTAATGGAAAACCATAAGATCAGTGGGTCTCATGGTGTGGTCGCAAGACCAGCAGCATCAGCATCACCTGGAAACTTGTGGGAATAGCAAATCCTCAGGCCCCACCCTGGACCTCCTGCATGAAACACTCGGGTGGGGAGCTCAGCAATCGGGGTGTTAATAAGCCAACCAGGAAATTCTGGTGCAAGTTGAAACTGGATGAACACTGCAGGGACATGAAACTTGGTGCAGGATGTCAGTGGGGAGGGGCAGAGTCAACATGATGAAATCAGCATCAGGAGAAGACCACCCAGGCTGAAAGCACTGGGCGGGCTGGGGAGGTCTGAGGCCTGGCAAGAGTAGTTCAGGATAAGGACTCATATTTGGCTTCATTTTATAGGTTTGCCCTTGTGTCTCTTTGTTTCATTGTCTTTGCCTACTTCCGATGTATTTTTCCTTTATGCATTACATTACATTTAAATTTCCCTTAAATCTGTTTTAGAATAAGACAGGAGACATATAAAGCATGAACATATTTTTAATTAATATAGGGAGGTTACGCATTTATGAATGATCCTCGCCCACTTGAGGATTCCACCAGAGGTCATTTCAAGGGCAGTGTAGTAAGACAGTGGTCGCTTACTAGATTTGCACAACCTCCCCCTCCGCCCCCCTGCAAGCTTCATGACAATGGAATGGCCTCACCAAACTAAATTATTAAATAAAAGCCAATCACGTGAAAATACGTTTTCAAAAATGGATTCTTTCCTGGTTTATTTCTGCTCCGATCCCTTGTTTTTAACCAGAATTCAAGACATAAAGTGCTTTGAATCCGGCAGATTTCAGAGAATGAAATGACCAGTGGAGCTAAGAGGGGCTATGCGAAACTTCCTTGAAAGTGGTGCAGGTGCAGATGAGGAAGGGCCTTCAAGCTGGTGGTATTGAGGACCCCGACCTGCATGCCGATACTTGAGCCCTGTCTCCAGATTTGAGATTTTGCTGACCTGTGGTATGCCTCAGGCATCAGTCTTCTAAAAACCCATCCATCCGGTGGTTCTAATGTTGATCCCAGATTAAGAACAGCTGTACTGATATCTTGGAAAAGGGCTGAACATACAATGTACTTGGAAATGTAACTTGTTTACAGAATCATCTGCTCAACCAATGGCCTGGCATATTTAGCTTTCCAGAGGCAAAGTCTTGAAATCAAAGATGTGGTCTCAGTATTGAGCTGTTAGACTGTCCACATCAGAATGTTATGTGGCATGTCTAGTGTTTCTTTGGGGCCTAGAAATAACCTAGAAATAACTTCTTATACTTAACGGGCTGGAGTTTCTCAGTGACGCTCAGCTGGATCCAAGTCATCTAAGGATAGTTATTAAAGAGGTAAATATATGTACTCATCCCAGACTACAGAATCAGACATTTTGGAAATAGAGCCTTTGAGTGCTGTACAAGAGATTCTCATATACTTTAAAGCCAAACGCTGCAATCACCTGCTCATTCCTTCATTCGAGAATATTTGTTAAGTGCCTATTGTGTGTTACGAACTGTGTTTGGTGCTGGACATGTGGACAGATAGGTTCGGTTCCTCCCCTCACAGATTTGTCAGTCTAGTCTTTTGTCATTTTTCTCTCTCCTTTTCCAGTTTTATAATCTGCATTTTGTTTGCCTGGTTTCTATTAGCTTTAGTGGTCTTCATATACTAGTTAGAAACTTAGAATTACTGGAGTTTCTAACCTGTTAAAAATGTAATCGCATTATTCACCAAATCCCAAGTAATTGGGTCTGTCAAATGCTTATTCACTCACTCCTTCACTGATTCATTCACTTATTTTTTCACTTATTTATTAACCCATATATCTATCCATCCATCAATGCCAGCAAAGGCTTCATAATAAGATAAAATCATACTTTACTTCATTAATTTCCAGTCAATTAAATAAAATAAGGCATGTTTTCTTTATTGGGAGGTTATGCGGGGTCTGTCTGCATTGAATCTATACCTCTTGGATCTCATTACTTGGCAATTTGATGATCATGTCCCAGGGACAGAAATGCAAACCCCAGCGTGCTTGTTTATTTTGCCAAGTTTGTGATCATGGGTGCCTGGTGGGAACATGCTTGCTGAGAGCACCCGTTTCTGGGAAAACACAGGGTTCGCCTGCCGTCTTCAGTGCGATTGACTTGCTCTTGCTTAATGATGATTCCACCATTCCTAACGACCCATACCCTGCCCAGCTCTGCTAAGAATGTCAATCTCCTTGAAAACAAGGCTCAGGTTTTATTGCCACTTATGTCTGCTAACTCCCTCCGTTAATGACATCGGTCCTAATGAGGATTAAACGGTCTGACTCCTAGCAGTGAGGACTGTCAGAACCTTAATGGTGCTGCAGCCATTTCGTGCATGTCTTAGTTGCTAATGTTGCCATTTTTTTTGATTGAGACACTTTGGCAAAAGGTGGAATGTGGGGGCCTTTCCAGTGAAAGAGAGAGAAAGAGCAAGCCCAGACATATTTAGTGGTGTTTGATAGTTTACCGAGAACGTTCACATCCACGATCTAATTTGAAACAGCCAAGGGAGAGAAGTAGAACAAGGGGTGGGTGGGGGACATGCATTTCTCAGATGGCATGTGATTTTTGAAGGTACATGAGAGAAATGGTAAAACATACAATCCAGTTCACCCGAATTCAGGCATAGCACTCTTTACCACCTGGCCATTCAAAGTGTGTGGTCCATGGCCAAGCAGCATCAGCATCTCCTGGGACTCGTTGGAAATGCAGAATCTATGGCCCTACTCCAGATCCACTGAATTAGAATCTACATGTTAACTACCAAGGTTTGCTGGCCAGGCTTACATATGTGACAACGTAAGAAGGACCGTGTTTCACATATACCACTGTTTCCTACTCTCTGCCCTTGAAATGACCACATCGCTGATACTCATTCTTGAATATAAGTGGGGGGAAAACCCCACCTAGGTGTAATCCTTAAGAAATAGTCTACTATGTGGAAAATATGTTGTAAATAGAGATGTCTTAAAACACTTTATGTGTACAGTAATAGAGATTGAGTAAATTGTGGTACCTCATACATAATTTTTGCTGCTATTGCAATGTGTTTAAATAAAAAGTTTTTAATAACTAGGGGAAATGCGCATATCTAAGATAGTTGAAAAAACATATATAAGTACATATAAAATAAATTTAAATGTATTTAAAATAAATTGGAAAAAACATTTGAAATACGAAATGATTTTAATCACTTTTTAAAATAAACTTTGTCTTTTTTTAAATCCAAATTTCATTTTAGAGCTGTTTTAAATTTACCAAAAATTTGCGAAGACAGTTTTGAGAATTTCCATAAGCCCCATACCCCGTTTCCCTTGATATGAATATCTTGCATTAGTTTGGTACCTTTGTGATAATTAAGAAAGCAATATTAATATGTTTCTATGAACTAAAATCTACATTTTATTCAGATTTTCTTATTTTTTTTACCTAATGTCTTGTGGGTGTCCCAAGGTCACTGAGGACACCGTAATGCATCTAATTACTGTTGCTCCTCCAGTTCCTCTAGGCTGTGATAGTTTCTCAGAATCTTTGTTTTTGATGATCTTCACATTTTTGAGAAGCACTGTTCAGATGCTTTCTAAAATGGCCCTCAATTGAGAATTATCTGCTATTTTCCTCATCGATTAGACTGGAGTTACATATTCGGAGGAGGAAGATGACAGAAGTACCACTTTCATCCCATGATGTCAAGACCACATGGACTCAAGATAAAGCGTCCATGTCCACTTTCGTCACCTGACTGAGACAGTGCTTGTCAGGTTTCTCTGCTGGAAGGTTATTCTTCGTGTCCTTTCCATACAGTGGTCTTTGGATAGAAGTCGCTGTGCACAGCCCACAGTGAAGGAGTGGAGAGTTATGTTCCACTTTCTGGTGTGTGGAGTATCTCTAATAATTATTTGTGATACTTCTGCATGGGAGAGTTGTCTGTTCTCCCACATTGATTTATTTATTCAATGATTCATTTATATCAGTATGCACTCGTTGTTTGCTTTCTACTCAGAAAATTAATCCAATACTACTTCATTTTGTTGCTGAAATTGTTCCAGCTTTGGTCACTGGGAGCTGTTTCAGTTGGCTCCTGTGTCCCTTTGACATAGCCCCATTGATGATATTTAATTTTAGTGCTTTCTTACTTTCTGGCATTACAAGATGCCCCAAGCTCATCTTGTATATTTTCTGCCCCAGTCTTGGAATAACCCATTTACCAAAGAGCCCTTTTTCTTTGTATTGGTGAATAGTATTGGAAACCAAGATCTGAGAGCTAGGTGTGCTCATTGTCACCAGGGTGTCACTGTTTCAGGTGTCCACCCCCAGGCACTCTCAGCCAACACAGTAGGAGAATCTACATATATATATATACTAAAACTGTGTATATGCATGTATCTATAAATGTTTCTATATATTATCACCTGTATCCTTATTAAGCTAAACATGAATTCGTGCTGTCTCCAACTCTAATGCATCACCACATAAATCATTCCAGGTTTTCCCTCCTTTCTTCTTTGTAACCTCCCACTCAAGAGTGAGAAACCAGGCTGCCACCATCATTTGCTTAATTGTTGAATTCCGAGGCACATGTATAGTGGTATGAGAATTAGTCACCCCTCCCCCATGGAAAACGGCTTTATAGGTGAGAGTACAGAGCTGCTGTACAGCCCCTTTCGCCTTTATCTAGACTCCACTCATTTCCAGAGGCACCAGGTTATCATCCTTTCCCTTCACCCCCTTCAGTGAGGTGGTTTCATATATTTGTAAAATGGTTAGATTTTTTTTTTTATCATATTATGCATTTCATTCTGGGTTCTCCTAAACTCCAAAATGATATTTGAAAAATTTACATATGTTAAGGTTCACTCTGTGCTGCAAAGTGCTCTTGGTTTTGACAAATGCATACTGTCGCATATTCACCATAATGGTATGATACAGAAGAGTTTTATTTCTCCATAAAATCTCATTCTTCATCTACTCAACCCTACCCCTTTCACTCAAGCCCTGGACAGCCGCTGATTTTTTACTGTCTCTATAGTTTTGCTTTTACAGAATATTATATAATTGGATTCATACAGTATGTAGCCATTTCAGACTGGCTTCTTTTACCTAGTAACATATTTAGATTCAGCTATGTCTTTTCATGGCTTGATAGTACATTTCCTTTTAATACTGAATAACATTACATTATATGGATTTGCCATAGTTTACCCATTTATCTATATTAGTTTGGGGGAGATGGTACATACTCTAGTTCTTGTTAATTTCTTTTTTTATATATGACTGAGCCATATTTTCTTGTATCTTTGCATGCTTCCTAATTTTTTTGTTGAAACTGGACATTTTGAATAATATAATGTGCCAACTCTAGAAATCAGATCTCCCTCCCATGGTTTATTGTATATGCTCCTTGTGTGTTGTTGTTGTTTGTTTATTCGGTGATTTTCTAAATTATTTTTGTAAATTCTGTATTATTTGTCACGTGTGGCCACTAAAGTCTGTGTTTCATTTGCTTACCAGCCAGCTAGTGTTTTGACAGAGTTTCCTTAAACACCTAGAGCCAAAAAAAGATGGAAAAGAAAGAAAAAAGACACATTCCCAGTCTTTGCAAATCGACTCCCTGCTTGTGCACAGTCTGAAGGTCATTTAGAAGTGAAAATTTAATGTCTTCTTGGTTTTTTTCTGAGCAGGTGTCCACCCCTGGGCATGTGCTTGCCCTTCTCAATTAGATTACCTGGTATTTGAGGGAGTTTTTAAAAGTCCTTCCTCTTCCATGTATCTCTTTTCCCAGCCCCTTTCTTCCCAAGAACTCTGGTTTCTGCTATCCTTTGGCAACGAATTTTGAATTCTCATTTGTTTTTCAGTCACTGCATACCTAGTTCATCCTCCGTGTCACTGCATCTTGTCTAAGGCCACAATTCCTTCTGTGGCCAGAGCTATTCATAATCCCTTCATCCTTTCCCATTTTCCAGTCCTGGTAGGAGTTGACCGGTGCCACATTATTACAACACAGAACTTCTCACGCATCTGTTTTAGTGCAACATTGATTAGAATAGGAAATAAATCCTGTGGAGATCGTGGAGCCAATATCTCTTTTTTTATTTTTAACAATTAGATACGTCCCAACCTCATTTAGACTTTTCCCATACTTGGTGCTAGAAGGGAGCATCTTATGCAAATGTGTGATATTTCACTTGATTGTTAAGAGGGGCTTAAGACACCCACCACCACCACCACCGTTCTATTGTGCTCCAAATTCTATTTCTACCAGCTCCCGTCAGCATCTGGTCAACTTGTTACCCCACCCTCTGTGGACTTAACCTCCATTGAAGCTTTGGCCTTCTCCACTGTCTGGCAGTAATCACTGAAGGGCATGGCCTTGGAGTCCTCAGTGATGGTCCTGGTAATCTCTCTCTCTCTCTATTGTATTTGTGACATCTTGAATCACTGTTTTAGTACTAAGGTACTTTTGCGATTTTCCCCCCACCTCACAGCTGTGACTGCCAGCTCTTAATGCCATCCCAATGCCACTATATTTAGAAATGTTGACATCTTAGCTAGCCCAATTGCCTCTGCCATTATCATCATCGTAAATGCTACCTCCTTTTTCCCCCAAAGATAGTCACAATGCCTCCTCCATTTCAACCTTTGGAGAAAGACAAAAATGTGGCTCCCCGAAGGACACTCCAGTTTCCTATCATTTCTTTCTCTCCTTCTTGCTTCTTGGTTAGAAAAGAGAGTTTGGGATCTCCATGTTCTCATTACCACATGAGTGCATTTATACTGCCCCCCGACTAGAGTGGGGTCAAGGATAGGGTAGGAAATGAGTCAGCTGAGCTTTCTGTTGTGTATTGGACAGAGTCCTGACTTATTCCTGCCTTGCTTATGAGTGGGAGGTTAACCTCAAGTCGATTCCCGGCAGATGCTCCACTGATGCTCTTTCTGTCGGTCACACACCACTCTTTTCTTCTTTCCATCTTGCAGGCCAGCCCTCTAACAGAAGGGAAGTCTTCTCCGGTCCATGGGCCTGGCCTTCGAAGGCAGATACAGATTTCTCTACAAGGACTGATCACTCCTGAATTTCTGGATTAGATCGATGTTCATTGTATTGCATGCAATTTTTCTGTGGTATCTGTATGTCCACACTTGCTTTCCAACGTTCTGGGCTCCACACAGCTGTTAGAATAATCTTTGTAAAATGTCAGAACACATCATCCCCCTACTTCAACCCCTCCACTAGCTTCCCCTTTTACTTCGAGGAAAAGCTAAAGTCTTTATCATAACCTACATTGTTCTACATAATCTTGCCCTCATTAACCCTTTGAAATTACCTCCTGCTATTCTTCATATGTCCACCTCACCCCATGTTGTCCCTTGACCATGTTAAGTGTGTTTTTATATTTGGTGTTTCCTTCTTCCAGGAACTCTACTCTCATTTATCCACTTAGCCCATTCCTTTACTTCCTTTATTTCTTTCAGGTCTTTGTTCAAATGTCCCCTTGATATGGAAGGTTTCCAATTCCCCTCACTGTCCCTTACCCCCAGCCTAGCACACTCTCTTTTCATCTTCCCCTGGTTTAACATTTTCCACAGTACCTATCATCATCAGACACACTACATGTTTCTTTATTGAACAGTGAGGTCAAGGAACTTTTTGATTACTGTTGGATCCTCAGAGCCTGCCATATAGTAGACACTCAGTGTATGTATATTTATTTAATGAGTATATGAACAAATGGATGAATGCAATTATAAGTGAACTAATGTATAAATGCATGAATGGTTTCCTCTATAAGTTTCAGTCCTGCATGGGCAATGCTTCTGTCTTTCTCATTTCTGTACCAGCTAACATAGTGAAGGCAATAATGGCTGTTTGTTGACCGTCATATAGCAAGAGTCATCCAAACAAGGTCAGAAAAAAAAAAAAAGAGCTATACCTGTTGTCTTCCAGCTTAAGGTCCACGGAATAACTTTCTATATTAAAAAAGAAAAGTGGGTTGTTTCAGTACTCACCATGTGCTGAAATTTGAATCTTAACACTAGAGGTGCTGGCTGGGTGTTCAGACCAGGTATCTCTTGGCCGTAGGCCTGGTGCAACCATCATGACTAAGGGTCTTCGCTCAGCATTATTGGTTCAGAAACAGTGTCAGGTCACTCGGAGGAACTGAGCACTTGAGACCGTGACCAAACTTATAAGAGATCAATGTTGAATTCAGAGGCCAGCATATTATTTTATAATTATAAATTTGCGGGTTATACCTTGCAAATTAATAGAATATATGCATCTGTAATTCCAAGTAATTCACCTCAGACTTTTTAATTATTTCATTGTGAACAGCAATTAGAGCAAAAAGCAATTAATTATATTGAGAAATATATTCTCTAGGTAGTGGAGATACCTCTTGAACTCTCCCTAGTGTCAAGAGTATGGGTGTGTACTATATTTAGTATCTCCTTCCCTGGAAAGTTCTGAGTCAACACTGACAAAGTGTTGTCCTGCCATTATTCTCCTTGGATGCAGAAATCACCTCTTTTAAAAACAACATACTCTTTCATCTGATTTAATAGTACAGTTGGCCAGGCTTCAGGATTTATTTTACATCACGCCAAGCCTGACTGAATTTCGAAGCACATCTATTCTTGCCTTCGAATTGGGATAAATCTGGTCCATAAAGAAAACTATTTCAGATAACTAATCTCATGAATTTTATAAGTTGACCTCTCAAAGGCCAGCTAAGCATCCTTTCTCAGGACCCCTGGTCTTTGACTACACGTTGCTTATTTGCCTTGAGTCTCACCCTCAATCCATATGTCCTTCTAATGTCTACCAACTGACTCAATTATATTTCAATTCATGGATAGTTCTAGATAACATGACCATTTTAATATGTTCTTTAACCACCACAATGATTTCAAGATCATGTTTTGGGTCCCTAGTCAATGTCAAGGTTGATAGCTATGCCCTTTAGAAGTCTACTGCATATGGTCACAGTAGCTTATGTCCTATCAAGGGAAAAGACAAACACCAACAGGCAAAAATAACTTGAATGCTAGATCTGAAACAGACCTCACTTTCTTTGGTAAATTATTTTGCCTGGATATATCCAGTATTTCTTTTGGATCTTGGACAATAATAGTACATTGCACTTGGATGACACTTTGAATCAATTTATTGAACTGTTTCCACCTTCCTTAACTTACTTTTTCCCCTGAAGGAAAACTGTGATCTATATACGGCTAGTGAAAATCATCATAGTATAGTAGGAAAAAGAACATTTGAGTCAATAAGACCCAGCGTACACATATTGTATTGTCTTTTACTGATCGTATGATCATACCTAAGTAAGTTAGACCTTCTAAATCTGTATCCTCACCTTTAGAATGGAGCACAAAGACACCTCCTTCACATGTTTGCTGGAAGGATCAAGAGAGATGTTTAATGCACCTGACCCTGTGCCTGGTCCCTACTGTATTCCCTAGATGCTATTTTTCTTGTCCTGTCCCCTAATTAAGGTGAGACTTGTATATAGCAATGGTGTCTTCCCCAAGTAGACATCCATGATTGCAGAATGACAAAGCATTATGTTATGTTGTACCCAGTGCTCTAGAGATCTCGTCACCAATGTGGCATATTCTTCCTGGGAAATCAGATACGATTGCATTTCCACATTGCCCCCATAGCCTTTCACTTGTATCTGTCCCACAGCACTCACTGAATTCTCTCTCCCTTATATTTAGACCTCTCTGTCTTTCTCATGAGACAGCTTCTCCCTGCAACCCCTAGACTGGGAAACCTGTACTTTTCACTTCTGCCTCCTCCACAGCCCGCAATGTGATACCTGGAGTGTAGTGTGTGTTAATAAAGAGTAATCAAATGGGACTGAGGCCAGAATTGGCCAGATGTTTTCATTGGCTTTCAGACTCAGTTTCTCAGTCCTTGTTGGCCATTATCAATTTGTTAGTATATCTATCTGACAGGTTTCTGATTCACAACTTTTCCTACATGCCAGAAACTGTGAGCTATCTCATTTCATCCTTACCCCAGCCCTGGGAAGTAGGTATTACTGTCCCTGATTCGCAGATGAGGAAACAAACTCCAAGAGGTTATATACCGTAACCCGAGCCAGGTCACTCATTTGTTCTGGAACTGGGGTTAAGCCTGGTCAGCCTAGCCCCTGTAGGGGAGGAAAAGTAATTTTCCCTTTACCCTTCTCTGTTCTTGGCTAAGACCCCCAAAATAAAAAGACAGATGAACAAGAGAAAAACAAACAGAAGTTTAAAAACATGTATTCCTTCTGCGTACATGGGAGATATCTCAGAAGTTCTCCGAAATGGTCCAAGCCACCTTCAACTTTTTCAGAAAAAGACAAGAGAAAGATGCTGGGAGGAGAGGGAGGCCATTAAGGGAGGTTACGAGGAACAACAGGGTTATGAAGATCTAAGTCCTTGCCTACTCCGCTGACGAGAGTTTCTAGAGATTAAGTCATCCTCCTCTTCCTGGTACAGGAAGATAGTACAAATAGAGATTTCCCTTGTAAATATAAATGTCTCTTATAAAAGGATAACTTCTACTCACTTTTCAGAGCTTCTCCCATGTCTGTCATTTCTTAAAAACAACTAGCTCAAGATAATCCTCATGCCAAAGAGGCATATTTGGGGGTGGCAAATTCTGTTCTCCTTTACCCCCACTCCCAATGGTCTTTATAATGGGATGTCACCATCGAATAAAAGCTAACATTTAAGTACCTACTTTTGCCCTACATGGTACTCAGTTACACACATGCATCATCTTATCTAATTCACTTGACCGTAAGGTTCTAGTAGAGCAGGGATCTCGTGTCTGTCTTATTCTCTGTTGTATCCCCACCACCCAACACATTGCCAGACACAGAGGGGTTGTCAATATATATGTGTAGAATGAATAAAACATTATTCATCGTCTCTCTGAGACAGTTGCTGTTTTTATCTTCATTTTACAACCATTAGATAAATAACTGGAAAATGAGAGAGGTTAGTAACTTACGCATAACTACATAGTCATTGGGAGACATAGTGTTTCAAATGCGGTCTGTTTGGCCAAGTATTTAACCTCTATTATCCTGCCTAAAGAAACACAGGTAAATATTTATGAGCAAAAAAAAAAATAAAAATTTTAAAAGGGTGGCATTATCATTCTCCATCAGCTCTGAATACAGTTACGAATTCTTTAGCAGGCAAAAGAAATAATGGGCCATAAAACATGTCTCAGCCCTGGCCCCTCACATTTCTTTGTTTGTATATTGCTACTTTCAAAATCATTAAGCTTGTGACTGTTCATGGGATAATTCTGAGCATATGACAATGCCTCTTAGTCAAAAGCTGTATCCCAACAGCTTAAATGTAACAATGGTAGGTTCTTTTCAAAGGGTCCATTTTCTCTCACAGCTGCCAGTGCCACTTTCTATACAAACCTAAAAATAATGATCTTTCCATTACAGGAGCACTAGTATTGTTGCTTTCCCTCTTAGCTTTTATTAGTGCTTAAATTATACACCCCAAGTCTCCAGGGATTTCAACTTGGCGGGGGAAACTTTTCCGGAGGCCAAATAGTGGCTCCAGCTCTAAGCATAAGGCTTCTACTGCAGCCTCCTGCAGAGCCTAGGGCAGAATTACAGTCCCCAAATTGGTTCCAACATCATTGTTTGTGGGCCACAAAAGGTCACTGATAAAGCCTTTGTAGTCAACCCCAGCACACTTTGCAGAGACGGCCACTCTTCTCTATCTGTCCTACTCATGAGGACAAGTTACAAAATGACCTCTCCTCATTTGGCAAGGCTGCAAAGGAAATCTTTATTCAAATGCTTAAAAAGTCCTTTATTCAAGGACTTATCTTTAAAGGTATTAGATACTCTGGTACTTTTTTTCAAAAGCAGTAGAGCAATGTTTTAGTGAAGTCTGACTCTTGATGGGGGAGTGGGCCATGGTGATCTGGTGAGCGACCCAAGCTGTAAGGCAGTGGATTACGGAGTAAGGGAAAGGTGAAGAGGTGAAAAGGGGTGTAAAGTAGTAGAGCAGTGAGAGAGGAAGCCATAGCTCGAAGGGTTGGAGAAAGACATTTTGATAATCTAGAAAGTTGTCTACCAAATAGTATTGTCACATAACACTCAGGTCCTGGGATCTGAGAGTTAATATAAAGTCATAGTGATTTTTTTTTTTTTCCCACTGCACAAATTACAGGGAAAAATAGTGGATTTATTTTTCTTGTTTTCTCTCTCTACCCTTTACTTTTCCTTAAACGCGTGCATCAGCCATTGCTTATCTAATAATAAGTGCTGTGTTTCTGTGTTATTAAACATTTAGGAAGGAGCTGCTGAGCATTTTGTCACTGTGGGGCTTACCGTCTGCACATGAATCTTGACTTTGATGGTCAGTTGAGGTCCACTGAGCCTAACTCGCTGTCTATGATAATCTCTGTAGGAATTCGTTAATTTAGGACTTCATAGAAATTACAGGATTAGCTGAGAATGATTAAGCCACACTCTGGAATGAGAACCAGACACTACATAATGTACTGTTAACGGAATCATAATTACATATAATACCATAGATGGCATCCTGGCGGGTTCTGATTTCTTGTCTCTTTTCCATGGAATTGCTTACAACAGAAGTCTGAAGATTGATCTCCTTAGGTTGCCCATCTTCTGAGGATTCCTTTCTGTATATACCAGGTACACCTTAGCCCATGTTAGTTGGTGCTGCAAATGGTTGACTTCTTCAATCGACCTTTCTTTTTAAGCTCATTTTCAAACACCTCTTTGTCAATTACATTACTAAGGAGACTTTGCTTCTCTCTAACATGCTCTACAGATGAGAGAGCCACCATCCAGCCATCTTAGGGAACGTCTGTCCTCTCTTCTCTCAGTATTAAGAATTTCTCTCTCACAGAGGAGAACTCTGGATTCTCTGGTCTCCGGGTTCTAGAGAGACAGCTCCACAACTGTGACATAAAGAATAATTTTAAGATTGTATCCAAGTTGAAATATTCCTTCAGTTGAACACATGAACACATGAGATTTTTTTTTTTTTTGACACATAAAATGCCCTTCCAACTGTGCCCTCTCAAGATATTCTTATTTAAATATTTCACAACCCGTTGTCCTATGGGCTCCTAAAAATATCCAAGTGATACATTAAGGAAACAAATATTAATGTAAGGGAAGGTTCAGAAACTGTTAATTAGGCTTTAGCATCTTTTTTCTCCCTTTAAGAACTATATTGTAGGCAAAGAGTACAATTGTGTGTGCACGTGACTTTTTTTGTTTTGTTTTGTTTTGTTTTTCCCTGGGACTATTCTTGGTTTCTGCAAAGACATAACTATGGTAATATGTCTTGATGTTCTACAAAGACTGCCAAGAGTTCCATATTTTCTACCTCTTGAACAGCTTGGAGAATCATAGATTTATAGGTTTATGTTATATTTTATTTGAATTATGTTCCTGGGTCTCTTGTTAACTTATTGTAAGACCTTATATAAACCCTTCGTTCTCTCCTAACTTTAGTTTATTTATACAACGGGAGAGGAAAGCTGGAAGTACCCGCACTCCCAATCTTCCCAACCATGTTTCTAAAATATAAGCTGCTCCTTGTCTTGTTACCATCACTCCTGTTATTACTATTGAAGATGACATCGCCAGTATTACTATTACTAGCATTATTTCTGCTGCGACTATTTCTACTGCTACAGCCACCATTATCGCTTCCTCATATTTGCATACAGGTTTTATTTACAAAGAGTTTTCATGTATATTTTCTGGTTCAAAACTGCAAATCAGATGCAGCACAAGTCCTGAGGGAAGAGCTGAGCTGTTTCAAAAATAAAAGACCCTGTATTTTCTTATCAGCAACTTTTTATTCCTCAATCAGCCACCAACTCAAGAAATTATCCTTTGACTGAGTCAACCCCTCCAGTCCTACAGCTTTATTCATCTTGATCAAAAATAGTTAATTTACTTCTGTTGGATTTCTGCAGATCCAACAGGGAGATAATTGACTCAGAATTCTTGGTTACTACCACTCCAGTGAAGTGTCGTATTATTTTAAAATTTTATTGTTGTTTTTCCAAATTCAAATATTTCTACCTGGAAATTGTTAAATTTGAATATTTCCTCTGAGGAACAGATATGATCGATGTTATTTGCCCTCTTGGGTATTAATGAAAAATTTCCCATGAGCCCCCCATTCATCAGAGACAGATGACAGGCTTAGCAACCAAGTGTTCCTATGTTGCTCTGTTCCCCACAGTAGCCTGTGCCCCAGTGTCATTAAGAACTAAAACGAATCTCATTTATGTTGAGATCCAGATTTATCGTAAACAAAAGTCTCTTATATTTTAGGTGTGTTATTCAGAAACATGTAATCATTTATCATTCTTGTGGGGTTTTTTT
>NW_011888810.1:11559217-11571154 GCF_000151845.1 Pteropus vampyrus
TGTGTCACAGGAAGAAATCATATACACACTGTTTCCTCACACGATAGCCAAACACTATAATCACATAAGGTCGATACAGCTCTGTGGTCTACTCTAGAACGCTACCTGTGAAGATGCAAGAATGAAGGCTTTGATAGGATTATAGGTAGATGTGCCCAAGACCGTATAATATGCTAATAGTGGATTCAGTTTGGGAGAGAGAAACTAAGATTCCAGGTCTAGCACTATTTGGTTCAGAGTCCTTCTGCTCGTTTTCCTATAACATAGCCATGTTCTTTCTTAATAAGCTCTATCTGCATCCTTTCTCTGCCCAGTGAGTACTGCATTCCAGGCCCCCTTTGGTACTTTCCTTATTTTATTTAGTGATCACAAGAATCAGTCTCTCTCACACACTTCTCTCTCTTTTTTTTTAAAATGTCAGAGACGAATACTGAGATTCTGGAGTCCCTAAAACCTGTACAGTCAAACTTGGAGTTAACAGTATATATACTAGTACAAAAGTATACATGCAAATAATTATAATACAATAAGGGAAATAGATAAGGATTTTTCAGGTAGAAATGTGTACACTTGCGTGTGCATGCATGCCCAGGCTCGTGTGTAACTTACCTGATCGGTGTCAAGTCAAAGTGTGACCATCAAAGTAATCACATCTAAAGTGTAATTCTTGACTCTCCTTCCTCATGTTCCCTCAGCTCAGTGAATGACACTGCCACTCACCTATCAGCAAGCCCCTATGAGCTCTGCCTCCCAAAGTGCATCCCATTTTTGTTCACATGTCACCACCTACCTTCCACCACTTTATTCCAAGCCACCACCGTCTCACATGGATGCTGCAAAAACACCAAACTAGTCCCCCATCCGTTTTTGCCTCCCTGCAGTCGACTCTGTACATAAGAGCCAACTCCTCCACGAGGCCTTCCTTAACACCACTCTATGGAATAGCACCTGTTCACTCTCTACTTCCCTTCCCTTGTTTGTTTCCTTAGCCCCTACCATCACCTGTAGCAATTCATTATTATCCCTCCCCTCCACTGGAAGGAACGTCCCTTGAAGGCAGATTGTATCTTTTTTGTTTAAGTTTGTATCCCTAGAGCTGACGATAGTCCTGATGCACAGTAGGTACTCAGTAAATGTGTAATGAATAAATGAACAATCGAATATGAACATTTTTGCGTGATGGTCACACTGAGAATTTAAGTATTTTGTCACTGTCCATGCATATTTTATGACATATTTGACATTTTTATCTGTGAATTTTAGAAATAATATTATTTCTAGAGTATTCTAGAAATTATAGAATAATAATATATTATTATTAGAAATGATATTAATTAAAAATCTGTCAGCGGTAACCTTTTGCTGGTTGGAATAGGAACTTTGTTCTTTAGATGTTGGCCAAATAGATTTTGGGCCGCTAGATTTTTTTGAACCCACTTGAGCTTCTTCTGTTTAGTCATGGTGTCTTTTTTTTTAAAATGCAGGTCCAGTAAATCATGTAAATGTTTAACCACTATGCTATACACCTGAAACTAATATAAACTAATATTGAGTGTCCACTGTATATATACACATATATTTATTTGGAAGTTTAAAAAAAAAAAACAAAATACAAGTCTATGTTGAAACTTGAATCTTTTTACATTCAAAAGGATCAAAATGTTGATAATTTACTAGCTTGCAACTAATATTTTCATGTTCTAAATATGCTGTTTCAGTATTTTTTCCTTTTTTTGCGACTGGATGAGGAAGAAAAAACCCAAGGGATTTGTCAGGAGACAAGGTTTGAGACTCTGCTAGAAATAGGAAGTATGTCTTCATCTCCCTGAACTCAGTTCCCCATTTGTAAATTGGGGCATTCATGGCCAGGACTTTCAGGAAATATCTATTTATATCATTTTCATATGCGGTTTTTTTTTGGAGGAAAGTCTGCCTAGTTCTCATCAGTGTCTATCTCTGAAAGACCCATTTCTGAATGCAGCTCCTCAAACAGATTAAAAAGAAAATTAGAGAGACTGAAAACAAAATCAGAGAAACAGAAAACCATTCCACTGAGCAGCTGGTGTCTTGGTTTTTCCCAGTCCATGTCTGTGCTTCTCAGGAAGCACCGAGTGAGGGCAAGGGGCTGCAGGTCCAGGAAGTTGCCGGCTTCTCTGCAGTGAGCCCACCGCTTCCAGAGTTGGTATTGAGAGCAAGATGGTTGACGTAGGACGATTGTCCTGTGTGCTGAGAATCTCATTCTCCTCTGCCAGCTTGATGGGCATGCACAACAGCAAAAAATGAGGCGACAGACCCAAGAGGAATTTTTAAAGTGGAATCGAAACTGTTGGAATGAATGAGGTAGTACGTAGTATTGGAGAGATGAAAGAGCTGTAGGATACCGTACATCTAAAGGATGATAGAACAAGAGGAGTGAAAAAGAGGAGCTTAAAATGGGGCCTAAGCTAGTCCTAGAGTTGAAAAGAAATGACCAAATAGAATAAATATTTCTACTCTGGCCTCAAGACCACTGCAGCATATATTCGGTTTTCTTCACCTGTTTTGAGCCTATCCTCCAGGGTACTTCCAATTTTTTTCTTAGTCATTTCTTTAGCCATGGCACCCACTGACAACAAATATGATACCCATTGATTCATATTTCAGCTTCATTATCCCTTGGCAAACACTGCTCATGATTCCTAGCACTATACGCAGAATCCCAAAGCCATTTCATGCCCTTAGAACTGTTTCACCCATGAAATACATCCTCTAAACCAGTGTTTCTTCATGCGCGGTCTGCACCTCGCCTGGGACAGAATCACCTGGGATAGTTGTTAAAATGCAAATTTCTGAACCTTACTTCAGACCTACTAAGCCAGATTTTCTTGGGCCAGGTTCTTACTTATTTAAGAAGTGATTTTCACGGTCCTTGTTTATTCCTGCTTTCTAAGTCCTAGGCATTGTCTTAGGTCTCCTTGACATTCCTGAGTTGCAAATGGGGAAGGAAGAGAGGAACAGACCATTTATCTGTGTGTGTGAGAATCACAGGTGATATAATTAGATAAGAAATAGATTCATTAGAGGCTTCAGATCCAGGTCATTAATTGCAAGATAATAATCACTACCATTTTGTGAGCTTCTAAGGCTGGAACTTAGATCTTTTCTTTGTTTCTTCAGCCTGTGGCAGTGCCTGGCACAGTAGGTAATCAACCAGGCTGTGTCCAGTGGAAGCTAAACCAAATCTGACTTCATCATGTCTTACAAATATAAACTTAGATGTTATCAATGGTGGACACATCCAATAAGAGTCAAGTCAGTAAGTCTATTTTTGATGGCTACAAAAAAAACACCAAATTACATGAAATTTAATGATGATATTGATATCAATGACAATAATTTAATCTAACATTCATTAAATGATAATAGCTCGTTTAAAATTCACTATCTATTTATTCAGCAGCTGTTTATTGAGTGTTCACTCTTGCCAGGAAACATTTTAGCCATTTGGGATAATCATTGAACAAAGCAAAGAGACCTGCTTTGATGAATTTCATATTTGTCGTGGTGGTGGAAAAATAAATAAGCTTAAAAATGATAAATAAGTGCATCATATAATGTTAGAAGGTGATGAGTGTCATAGTAAAAAGAAAAAAATTGAGCTGAATGAAAGGGATCAAACTGCAGAAGGGTATACATTATAGTATTAATTAGGAAAGTAAGTCTTATTTTCTATTGACCAAATGATATAAGCATTATAATTACTTCTGTCTTTCAGAGTAGTGGATTGAGTCTTATACAAGCCTGTCATTTTTCCCATGATCATACTCTTAGTAAGTGATGGATGTGGATTTAAACCCGGGTAGCCCTGCTCGAGAGCCCAGACTTCTGAGAGTTCCAATTTATATATTCTTTCTCACTGACAAATTATATATAAATTATATATATATATATATATATATATATATATATATATATATATATACACATATACACACACACACACACACATATATATACACACATATACGCGTGTATGTGTATATATATACATATATATGTAAATAATTTACATTTAGGGTCAGCTACAGTGATCTTCCAGGAGCTCCAGGGCAGGAATAAGCAATTCCAACTTTCATAATCCCAAGCTTAATTACCCGCTGGGCACTAGGAGCCCTCAGTCACCCGCAGAGTCTTCTATTCAAACAAGACGCATGATTCTAATAAAGAATCAATAACATAAGGGCCGGTGCATATTTTCTTACTTGCTGAAATGGGGAGGGGCTCACAGGGGGATATCACACTGGGGTGCATAAAAAAGAAAATGCAATGAGAGTTACGTGTTTATTTTTAGTTTCAATTAATAATTTTTGCTGAACCATCAAGTTTGGGGAGACTTTTTAAAAACTTGCAGTATAATTACTTTCTAATTGCTGGAGATGAGTAGACATCTGAGTGCAATATTCCTGTAATTTTTTAATTGTAAAATTATTGGACATTGTTTTACACACTCTGACACTTTTGTTATTACCTGAGAGAAAGAAAATGGTCTTAAGACCACGGATGTTTGTGTGAAAAGAGACCTAAGAGATTGCCTTGCCTGAATTCCTCATTTTAGAGATGATGAAATTTAGAGGCTCTGAGAAGGAAAGTGCCAGACCTGAGATCCCTCAGATAGTGTAAAAGAACAGACACGACATTTAGAAAATAGTAGATTATTAGCATTGGGAATCATCTATTGCTTTCCTTGTACTCTCTAGAAAAGGAAAATGAATCCCAATGCAAGCTCATCGTCTTACTCTGTCCAAAGATTCTCTATATAACACACTGATTCTCTTTAATGCAAATATAAACATGTCATGGCCTAAAACACTTCCATGATTCTCTGTCTTCAGAATAAAGTTGAATTTTGTTGCTATGCACGAAAGATTCTCCGTCATTTGTCCTTTACTCACTCTTTACGCGCTCCTGTCATTCTGACTCTACAGCCATGCGCTCTGCTCTCCATGCTCACCCCTCCCTTGGCCTTGGTCTTCTCTCTGCAGTTTTCATTTAGTTAACATGTCACCCAGGATGCTCTTTCTGGCTCTTTACTTTTCTGTGTAGATGCCCCTTTTTGGCGCATGCCTCTATATTTTAGTTATTCTGTATCACTAATATTTTATGACAGTCTTTGCCATCCCTAGAAGCCCAATTAGGGGAGAGATTGTGATTTTATCAACGTTGTATCTTCATCCTTTGGTAGTATGGTGCCTTGCACATGGATAGCCCAAGTGAATATTTATATTGAAAAGATAAACGAATGCATGAGTAACAGAATGACATGGATTGAATAATTATGGATCTCTAATAGGATCTCTAATAGAAGAAACTAAATCAAAAGTTAAAAATAGTGTTTTGGCCTCACTGAAAAGTCTCTAGTAAAATATATCCTTGTAAAATTTCATAATATTGATATGGAATTATAAATGATTGATAAATACATGTTATGAAGACACTTTATTGCTATTATCGCTCTAGGCCTCAGTTTCTAACTATGTAACTCTTAGTTCAGTGGCTCTCTATCTTTGCATGTAGTTGTGACAAACTTTATCAAAATGTTATAGGTTGTATTCTGAATTCTTCATTCATTTCTTTAGGACAGTAATTGAACTTATACTAAATTTGGCAATATACTCCAGAGAGGGACGAACACATGAGTAAAATTAAGGGAGTTCGTATTTCCGGGAATAGAGATAAGAAGCACACAGAATTAGTTTATATCCAAAAATACTATACCTAATGGCCAGGTGGATGTGCAAAGGATCAGGGGAGTTCAGAAGAGGTAAAAGATTAGTTCTGTTTGGGAAAACAGGGAAGATTTTATGAAAAGGAACCATTTGAGTGGAACCTTGCAGGAGATTGACAGGAAAGGATTTCATAGATCCTGTTAATAGTAGAAATTCTCAAAGATCTTTTGGATTTTTTGGAACAAGATAATTCTATGAATGCTACTTGGAGCTAGTGTTGTTATTTTACTCTGGAAATATTTGGGCTTGGTGATCTCAGGAGTAATAAGGGTACTATTAAACCTGAGTTGTTAGTCTTCCAACAGATTATTTTAGAATCAAGGACACCAAGTGCTAGCAAGGTAAATTCGCTTCAGGTAGCAAGATCCAGAGGGTAATTAGAGTTAATAAAAACATTGAATATAGATTCTTCATTCGGTAAATATTTACTAAGGGCCTACTATGGGGAAGGGTTATACTATTTGCTGAATTTAGAGAGCTGAAAATGCATCATTTCTGGTCTTAAGAATTTAAAAATCTAGTTAGTCAGCCATTGAAACAAACAATAATAAGGTCATAACATAATTACTTCTCTAAAAGTGTGCATAACTATGAGCAGCATAGGAGGTTCCCCAGAGTAGGTGTTAGTTGAGCTGATCCTTGAGAGATGAGCAGGTGTTTGCTAGGTATTCTGGAGCAGAGGTAGACAGGGACAATACATATTAATAGGCACAGAAACAGGGAGAACACTGTATGTTATTAGATTGAGTAATTTTTAAAAATTCAAAAGTCTCCTTTATTTGCTTAATAGTAATAACACTTCTAATTTTTTTTTTCTTTAGTGGTTGCTTTAGTATTCATAATAGTTATCCGTAATCCTTTACCTTGTAAAAGTATTCTTTCATATTTCCTCCCCTGGCCTTTGCCATACATTTTACTTTTATGTATTTATAAATCACATATATTTCATTTTTGCTTTAAAAACCCAAATGTTTTTAAAGGGATTTTTAGAAATATTTACCCATACAGCCACCATTTCAGGGACTCTTTCATTCTCTTTGTGTAGATTTCAGTTTCCGTCTGGAATCATGTTTCTTTTGGTTAAAGGAATTTCTTTAACATTTCACATAAGACAGATCCATTGGAGATAGATTATTTGAGATTTTGTCTACTTGAAAAAGGCTTCATTTTAGCTACGTTTTTGAAAGATATATTCACTGAGTATAGCATCATTGGTTGACACCCACTTCCCTTCCACAAGAAATTTAATGAAATTGTGACATTATCTTCGAGCTTGCACTGTCTCTGATGTCACTTTTATATTTGTTTCTCTCTATTTACGATGCCTTTTTTCTTCTCTGGATGCATTAAGATTTTTTTTTATCTTTAAGCGATTTGATTATGATGTGCTTTGATATAATATTCTTCATGATTCTTATACTTGTGCTTTGTTGGGCTTCTGAAATCTATAGTTTAAAAGTATTATTTAAATTTGGAAAAATTTTAGCTATTTTTCTTTAAAAGTAACCTTCTTAGCTTCTAAGGGCCTCCAATTACATGTGTATTATACCACTTAAAAGTTTTACCACCGCTCTGTTGTTGTAGCTGTGTCGTGTCCATTTTTCTATTTCATTTTGGATAGTAGCTATTGTTCTGTCTTCAAGTTCACTAATCTCATATTCAGTATCTAGTCTACTGTTAATATCATTCAGCGTGTCTTTAATCTCATCTATTATATTTTTTCTTTACCACTAGAAATTCAATTCAGATGTTCTTTTTATATTTCCACATCTTCCCTTAACATGTTCATACTCTACCTTCTTGAACATATGAAATTCATTTATTATACCTGTTCTAATGACCTTATCTGCTATTTCTGTCATTCGTGTAATTCCTAGATCTGTTTTTATTAATCGATTTTGTTTTCTATTGTGGATAACGATTTTTTTTTTTTTTTGCTTCTTTGCATACCTAGTACTTTTTTATTGGAAATATGACAGTGTGAATTTTACCTTATTGAGTGCTGAATACTTTTGTATTCCTTTAAATAGATTTGAGCTTTGTTCTGGGATACAGATAATTTACTTGAAGTAGTTTCATACTTTCAAGGTTTGCTTTCCAGCTTTGTTAGGTAGGTTCAGAATGATATTTAGACTATGAAGCAAATTGTACCCCACTATTGAGACAATACCCTTTTTGTGTAGTCTACTGATACCACATATATTCTCAGGGTTTCATTTATTCCTTTTTTACTCTAGCTGGTATAAATTATTTCTGGCCCTGTGTGTACTCCAGTGATTATTCCAACTGTTTCTTTCAAATGGTTCTTTCCCCAGCCTCTGGCACTTTCCTTACAGGCAAACACTGATAAGTACTCATATGGAGCCTTCAGGAGGACAGTCTGCATGTCCCCGGGGCTCTCTTTGTGTAGCTTTCTCCTATGTCCATTCATCCCCTCCTTAGTGCTCTTTACTACCCCCCTATGAGTCCTAGCTGATTCCCCAAACTCTTGATTCCATACCCTTCGCTCATGGAGGCCAAGTCTGTCTCAATCCCCCAAACTCCACCCCCACCCCCACCCCATCCCCACTGTGGCCTGGAAACCCTATAGGCAGTAAGCTCTAGACAACTTTATGGCTTACCTTATTTCTTCTGGAAATAGCCCTGATAAAACACTCTGCAGATGTAAGCCTATTAGAGATGTGACCATAGAGTTGAGTGGAAAAATGTAAGAGATATTTGGATCTCAGAATGACAAAAAAAATCCATAATCTATGTGTTTGAGTAGCAGGTAGAAGTTGGAGTGGAGAAAGTTTTTTAAGAAACCATTTAAGTTTGAGCCTTAGATGAACTGATAGATGTGGTACCAGAAGGCCAAGAGAAGAGAGACCACAAAGAGGGAACAAATTTTATGGAGAAGATGATTAATTCAATTTGGGGCTTGTTGGCTTAAGGAGCCTGTGGAAAAGTCTAGTATGGAATATCCATCATATGCTCACGTATAGAGTGAGAAGAGAGAGTCATTATGTAGAAATAAAGTTTCGGGATTATTGGTAGGTGAGGCATACACTGAATAACACTTCCTACCATATGGCTCCCATGAACTACTTCACCATTCCTTTTCGGTGAAAGGCTCTCTTGGCTGTCGACCCGTAGCCGTTTCTTTGTTTCCATTCTTCCTGATTGTCTGAACCTCACTTTTGCTCGAGAGTGAATCATCTGAAGCCATAAGCTCAGAGGGGCACAAAACAACTCTAGACCAGTGCATGGGTCCTGTTTGGTATAGACCATCATAGAGACCTCATTCAGTGATGGGCTTAGATGAGGAAAGGAGTCAGGCAGATCAATCCAGATTCAAATCCCAGATTTCATACTTACAAGTTGTATGACATTTGGTCAAGTTACTTGAATTCATTAAGCATCAAGTAATTGGTTTATATAATTGGGGTAATAATGATATTATAATTCATGAATTTCCTAGAAATATTGACTGTTTACTCAGTTACACACACACTGCTAAATGCTAAAGAGAGAGTGGTGAAGTGAAATCCAGTCTTTGCCTTCAATGAATTGATCACCTCTCCACGAGTACAATATAAAAAGTAACAACAATATATTGAGATAGAGAGAGAAGTAATAAGTTGGACACAATTATCTATTAAAATTTATGTCTATTTCAGAGATTTAAGAATCACACTAGATAATGTTTGGATATCTCCCAGTGCATGGCCTGGAACACCATAGTTGTTCAATAAATGACTAAAACATTGTATTGAGAGCTAGAAAATGGTTGAAAGCGTCACTGTTGAAGGAAAGGGCAATAATAAAAGTCCATATATTTATAGGGTACGTGAAAGGGATGCTAATCAATAAATCTGATTGAAGTATTGAATATACATTAAGAAGCAGTTTAGCTGATTTGGCCGTAGAGCTTGGCATTTGATCATGGAGATCTTACAGTGATAAACAAGCTATTTGGCATAAAGAAGTTTTGCACATCACATACACATCTAGATTACATATACATATATATGTACATATAAGATATTATATCTATATATAATATACATAGATATATTACATCTATATTACATATATGTAAATGTTTATATATAGAGAGAGAGAGAGATATATATATATAAAACTTTTGCCACTTTCCCTTAGCTTGATAACTTTTGCAAAGTAGCTTTGATCAATTTCTAACTAGAAGTGTCGTTGGTGAATAATGCCACGAGCGTCGTTTTAAACATATTCTGCACAAGTATATCCGGAGCAAAGATAAAGTGTCGACAGGATGATTGAGTTCAGCTTGCAAAATTGATTATTTTACTTCCCCACTCTCTAGCCTTTAATTGAAATGGATAGATTTGACGGAGCACCCTTGGCCTTGGCCATGGTGTCTGGCAGAGCCTGAAAACTAACACCCTGACTTCTGAGGGCCCTGAGCCAAAGGTTTTCGTAGGTCAATTCTCCCTCCTCACACTGTCCTGTTGGCGCGGATGGGATCAATGGGAAGCTGGCCAGGTCGCCACTCTGACGCCTTCCATCCTCGGTCCAGGGAAGTGGAGCTTATGTTACCCCAACAGCAGGGAATAAAATCAGATTTTAGTCCACACTATATCTTTAGTTAGTGCGCACTAAATGTTCAGCCACCCATCAAAATCACCCCCACTCGGAACAAAAGATCCTTGCCAAAAAAGAAAAATTTGGGAATTGTTTCTCCAAGATAATTAACTGGTTCGACTCTGGCTAAATTGAAAACAGTGGGGAAGTGATCCTGACCTCAAAGTTTGGTGCCACATTTTACACAATGACAGTCTTTTAAAACACCATATGAATGGTGCAGAATGGCCTAAGGAGCTGTGTGGTATTGGCTGAAGACGCAGAGGCTGAGAAGGCCATTGCTTCCATGGTAAGATATGGGGCACGCCAGAGAACCAAAGAGCTAATTGGACAGGTTTCACATGTTTGAAAAACAAACTTAATGATCTGCTATGGAGAAGTTTAACACAGTGTACCTTCCCCATGAGGTTTGTTGGCGTACTTTTTTAGGAAGGTCAGCTTGGCTTGGCTTGGTCTTTGAAACAAGCATAAGTTATTGGCAGGATTAGCCCAATTACCCACTTGTGTAGTAGACAAGGGGACTGCACTCCTGTGTTTACTAGAGGAAAAATATGACTTAGAAGAGAATATGTGTATGTGTGCACATATATGAATGATTACCATCTGCTGCTATAATTATCACAGAATCTCCATTTTCACTGGGTATGTATTACATTTTTAGCATCATTGGAAAAACTAATCAAACGTGTGAAATAGCCTATTGTTTTGGGATTGATTATTTCTGTCCTTCCGTTATTCTATTTTCTATTCTCAGTGGGTCTTCAAGACTGTTAATAGTTGAATGCTATAATAATTGCTTTCTTCAACATTCTAATTGCTGTCTTTTTTTTTTTTTACAATGATGCCAATATCTTCATTCTTTATCTCTCCTAATGATTTTGTTTGATCATTGCTTTTTTTCCTGTGTTTTGGTGGAGAAAGAGTAATTTCTAGTTTTGACCCTCTGGAAATTTTCTCCCTCCAACAATTTAAATAAAACTCTCTTCCCCAACATCAAAGAAAATTCTTGTATTGCAAGAACAGTAGACATAGCTGTAGAAACACTGTCCTCTTGCTCATTTAATTCTTTTAAAATGACTTGGAAAAATCATCCACTAGCCGTATGTTTTCTTCTAAGATTTTAACATTTCTGAGAGGGCAAAATATTATATTTTCTTAAGTCCTATGAGCAAATTTTTACATCAGTTTTACTTACAGTGGCAAAAGCATGGGCATGTGGGTACAACCAGCATCTCAGATGTAATAGAACAATGAGTGAATTACAGTACATTTAATAAATGGAATATTATGTAGCAATTAAAATGATGCATATGAATATTTTCTGTTGATATGGAGAAATGTTTATAATATAAAGTTAAGATAAATCAATACACAGAACTGCATATTTATCAACATATTCATTTGCATATCTATAAACACAGAAATATAAAAATTACCACATAAAAGTAACACTTCACCAGAAGTTTAATAGTGGTTACTTTTAAGCTGAGGAATTACGAGTACTTTTTTTAATATGTTGTAATATTTTAGATGGCTATTCATTGAATTTTAAAATGAAAGAAAACCAGAG
>NW_011888810.1:11571204-11573954 GCF_000151845.1 Pteropus vampyrus
GCATCTCAGATGTAATAGAACAATGAGTGAATTACAGTACATTTAATAAATGGAATATTATGTAGCAATTAAAATGATGCATATGAATATTTTCTGTTGATATGGAGAAATGTTTATAATATAAAGTTAAGATAAATCAATACACAGAACTGCATATTTATCAACATATTCATTTGCATATCTATAAACACAGAAATATAAAAATTACCACATAAAAGTAACACTTCACCAGAAGTTTAATAGTGGTTACTTTTAAGCTGAGGAATTACGAGTACTTTTTTTAATATGTTGTAATATTTTAGATGGCTATTCATTGAATTTTAAAATGAAAGAAAACCAGAGCCATTTAAAAGCAAACAAACAAAAAACTTTGTCTGAAGGAAAAGAATATTAGGTGTTTCCTTAGTCATCAAATTCACTGACCTTTCTTTCTAAACCTCAGGAGTTCATTACTGTTATCCCAGCATCCACTGAGAGAGAATCCAGGTTCCCTAGAGGGTGAAATGAGTTGCTAGAGTGAAGCAGTGACTTAGTAATGAGGTCAGTTCTGGACCCTACCCATGGGCACTGACAGATGCTGTGAATAGTCTGGGGTCTTCTGCTTCTGCTATTCAACCAGCTGCTTTATGTTTTGTGACCCATGGCTCAACAGCAATTGTAAATATCTTTTTCCCTGTCCGTGAGAGGCTTTTATTGGCAGCATTAAGAACCCTACCGGGATAGCTTACTTCATGACATTTCCCAAAGTCACAAGGAATATGACATGACATTTTACAGGGTTGTGGCTTTGCAAACATTTCTATAAAACATCATGAAAGTTTCTCATTAAACTAGACTAATTTGACCTGGACAACTGGTGGTTTGTAAGGTTTTTTTCTTGTATCAAAACTCAATGCTCCAACTTCTCATCATTCAGTTATTCTTTGCATATCCTTTGCTAAACTATGGAGGCAACTCTGCCTTAGAAACTAATTCCTTCAAACCTCTCATTACATTTGAGGAAAGACACTTGTACTAAGACATACTTTTATTAAAGGAAATAAAAAGAAGGATATGAAAGTCTGTGAGTCTAGAAAGTCCTTTAAAACTTTAAGAATTTGCTCACACTCTAGATTTACTAATAATGAGATTGTATGAACTGTATATAGAGCATTTATCAAATCATATAAGTTTATAGCTAGGTGTTTATCAAAGTGTGCCCTGTCGGTATTAATAGGCATTAAACACATGAAAGTATGTGGCCAACTGCATTGCGGGAACTACTGGGTTAAGTGAAGATATATACATTTATTTGCTACAGGATTTCTTAGCATTCTTAATTCATCAAAAAACAACAACAACAACAACGACAACAACACACGTTGGTCTTCCATTGGGCCGTGATAGCAGTTATTGTTGTCTTCCCTGTAAGTTTTGTCTTTCTCCTCTTTCTGAAAGCCAGCTCTGTCTCCTGGTCCATAAGAGTGAACACATGACCATGCCTAGCCAATCAGAAATTTCTGCAACAGCAGTTAGTTTAAGGGGTGATTAGTTTATGAGCCACACTGGACAATCATAACCTTCTGTGGGATTCTGTAGAATTATGAGAGAAACAAATGTTCCCTTCCTCTTACTCCCTCTTTTCCATCCACTTTCCCTGCAGTATTTTTCTTCATAGCATTTACCACCATCTAGCACATTACGTATTTTCTAGTTTTGTTTTATTTATTGTCTGTCTCTCCTCAGTAATGTATAAGCTCCATGAGGGCAAGAATTAATGTCTATTCCACTCACTGGTGTAGCCAATGTTTGATACATAGTAGATGCTCAGTATTTGTTGTTGAATCTTAACTAGATCAAGTAGTATAGACTGTGATATTTCTCAAACTTACTTCAAATACAGATCTTTATCCATATGCCATTGGAAGGATTGGTTCTCTGTGGAACATAGTCTGAAACACTGTGCTCGTAATGGTCCTAATAAAGTATCAATTTAAACATGGGTATTTTCAAATGAGAAAACTGAGACCCATAACATTAAGTAATTGATCCAAAAGCCCACATTCGCCCTGAAAGTTTCATGCATTTGAGCCCTCAGTTCTCTCACATCCATCTATGCCACCACGTAGGGAATGCCCACTACTACATGCCAGGCTCACTGATGGCACATTATCTCACCGAAACATCAGTACAATGAGAAGTGTTGGAATGGAATCCCTTTTTTGTCCATAAAGCTGAAGATGTGACTTCCCCAAGGCTGCAGAGACACATGCCCGAGTGGGAGTTATGATGTTCCCCAGTTCGCATTTCTAATGAAGAAGAAATACTGCCTCCAAATCATGCTGCCTGTTCGCCATTTGAAAGGCCCCAATTTCCACATAAAAAGTATAAAGAGTGTATACCTAATAATGCAAAACACGCCCTGTTTTGAAACTCTGTGTAAGGCCGGTCTTACACATTGCACCTCCAGCCGATGTTTGAATGCCTACTACATGCTAGGTGCCATGTTAGGCACAAGAACTACAAAACAAATCGTGTCACCTGTGTGAAGTTTAAACTCTAGCAGAAGAAGACCAGAGACAATTAAGCAAACAGGCTTTGATGGCTGTAATACATGCTATAAAGAGAAAAAAATAAAGGTTGCTAAGGAGCTGAATTTTAGATGGCCCGGCCCCTCTGAGAAGTTTGCTGCTCTGCCCCTCAAAAATAGGTAGATGCTGGATGGCATGCCCTAGAAGAGGAAGAGAAACTCCGCACATGCTAACCTAGCC
>NW_011888810.1:11574004-11596959 GCF_000151845.1 Pteropus vampyrus
TGGGATTCTGTAGAATTATGAGAGAAACAAATGTTCCCTTCCTCTTACTCCCTCTTTTCCATCCACTTTCCCTGCAGTATTTTTCTTCATAGCATTTACCACCATCTAGCACATTACGTATTTTCTAGTTTTGTTTTATTTATTGTCTGTCTCTCCTCAGTAATGTATAAGCTCCATGAGGGCAAGAATTAATGTCTATTCCACTCACTGGTGTAGCCAATGTTTGATACATAGTAGATGCTCAGTATTTGTTGTTGAATCTTAACTAGATCAAGTAGTATAGACTGTGATATTTCTCAAACTTACTTCAAATACAGATCTTTATCCATATGCCATTGGAAGGATTGGTTCTCTGTGGAACATACTCTGAAACACTGTGCTCGTAATGGTCCTAATAAAGTATCAATTTAAACATGGGTATTTTCAAATGAGAAAACTGAGACCCATAACATTAAGTAATTGATCCAAAAGCCCACATTCGCCCTGAAAGTTTCATGCATTTGAGCCCTCAGTTCTCTCACATCCATCTATGCCACCACGTAGGGAATGCCCACTACTACATGCCAGGCTCACTGATGGCACATTATCTCACCGAAACATCAGTACAATGAGAAGTGTTGGAATGGAATCCCTTTTTTGTCCATAAAGCTGAAGATGTGACTTCCCCAAGGCTGCAGAGACACATGCCCGAGTGGGAGTTATGATGTTCCCCAGTTCGCATTTCTAATGAAGAAGAAATACTGCCTCCAAATCATGCTGCCTGTTCGCCATTTGAAAGGCCCCAATTTCCACATAAAAAGTATAAAGAGTGTATACCTAATAATGCAAAACACGCCCTGTTTTGAAACTCTGTGTAAGGCCGGTCTTACACATTGCACCTCCAGCCGATGTTTGAATGCCTACTACATGCTAGGTGCCATGTTAGGCACAAGAACTACAAAACAAATCGTGTCACCTGTGGGAAGTTTAAACTCTAGCAGAAGACCAGAGACAATTAAGCAAACAGGCTTTGATGGCTGTAATACATGCTATAAAGAGAAAAAAATAAAGGTTGCTAAGGAGCTGAATTTTAGATGGCCCGGCCCCTCTGAGAAGTTTGCTGCTCTGCCCCTCAAAAATAGGTAGATGCTGGATGGCATGCCCTAGAAGAGGAAGAGAAACTCCGCACATGCTAACCTAGCCTTTAGGCCTTTTAGAAACTGACACTGTGATTGATTCTAGAGTTGAATTATTTCCTTTTTCCATTGAATAACTTGGCAGCATCAAAGAGCCCTCCAAAAGGACCTGGCTTACCCACCGAACAGATTTTATGCTGCACTGGACCTTAGATTAGATGGAAAGTGCTGTCTTCGAGTCAGATGCCAAGTGCTTTCTGCATGTAATAGCACTGTTCTTCATTATCCATTATTTATCAGCCTGGGGAGATTGGAGGAAAGAGAGCGAGGCCCCTTAGTTTAACGTGAGGTCTTTATCTTTCAGCTCCTTGAACTCAGACATGTCAAGAAAAGCTGTTGAATTGTTGTCAGTGAGCACACACATCATTGGACAGCCAGTTCTCAACCAGAAATGCCTAACCTCAGACATGAAGGCACACAAAAACTCGATCAGGTTTCTGAGGGAGTTTGTCTTGGTATGGAATTTAAATACAGATCCATGGAGAAGGAGTGAGTGCAGGGTTTAGGACATTTTTTTTTTCCTCTGAATTATTCTAGTTCTTTTTTCCATATAATGGCAGTTCTCCGCCTTAGCAATACATTGGTGTGACTTGGGAAGTTAAACAAAAAGCCTGATGCCTGAGTCCCACCTCTAAAGAGTGTGATTTATGTGACCTAGAGACAGGTTTGAGAGTGGGGATTTGCCACAGCCTCCCCGGTGACCCTAACGTGCTGTCCGTGCTGAGAACCACCTCTGTAGAGGTGAGTGTGGTAGTGATGAACAACTTAAGTGTGGGACGAAGGTCAAATATTTAAAGACTGTGTCACTCCTACCTTGTCAACTTTCACAAAAGGTTAATTCGGTCTGTCCATGGGCAGATCTTAATCTGTTCTCCTGCTACCCTTTTGACCATTTTAAACAAACTGGTCAATTTGCCTACACTTAAACTCAGAAATGGTAAGGTTTTCAAGGTTATTCACTTCATAGGTGGATTCTCTTACACATCAGGTCTAAGGAGGCAGGATGGCTATAAGTGGAAGGAGGAGGTAAGGTAGCTACCACATGTCTAGCCCGAGTGCTCCGCAGAAGGGTAATGTGGCCAGAGGAATTGGGAGCTGGGGGACATGAGAAAAGTATTGATCTGTGATGAATATGAAGAAGGTGAGAAATCACCAATGCAGAAGTTCACAAAACTTTTTACCGGGAGTCTTTTTTTTTCCCCCTACTACATCCCCCATAAATTTGATGTTGGAAAACTTTTCTTACAAAATGAATGTGTTTTTCTGTCAAAATATTTTATCATAAGCCCTTCGTGTCTGCTAAGTGGAGTTTCTCTCAGCAGGATAGAACCACTGACATAATTCCAACCCAAAGCGAAGAACCTCAGCTTTGAGTTTGATCTCTCACAGGTGTTTGCATGCGTGCATGCATTATGCCAAGCTTCTCAGGAAATGGAAAGTGGAAGACAGACTAGTGGATACATTCAGAGACCACAGGGCATCTAAGCCCCCAGAAAGAGAGAAAGGAGCCAACAGATCTTAATCACCTATAATGGCCCAGGGTGAGAGGTCAAGTTATTGGCTCACAGCCCCAAGGTGATGAATGGAGCTGGGATTCAAATTGAGTCCTCCATCTCTCTATGATGTTTCCCCTATACCATGGTAACCCCTGCAGGAACTTCTGAATTTAGACTTCTATCAGTAAGAGAGACTACTTCTTGGCCCCAAAGGAAGCAACTTTTATTGAGTCTTCAAGATTCCCTTCATCTATCTCCCAGAATGATAAGCTGAGCTAATAGGGCCAATTAGGAAGCTCCTCTGGCTTTGACCCTGGGTATATTAGAATGTATTGATCAAGAGAAGAGTTCTGGCTTCAGAATCTGGGAGGTATTACAGCTCCTTCACTCACCAGTTATGTTACCCCAGGCAACTCACTAACCCCTCTGAGCCTCAGTTTCCATCATCTGTAAAGTGGGGAGAATGATAGCACCTATCACGTAAGGTTTTCGCGAGGATCAAATGAGGTAATCATGTCAGACACTTTGCCACAGCACGTCATTAAATGCACAATAACGATTACCATTAGTACAGTCCACACCCACCACGGCTTGTGTTGCCACTTTGCCTTTTCCTGGCAGTCAGAGAAACACGTCAGCGGCCATCCCCTCTGATTTTCCCTGAGCAGTGAGCCATCTCCATTGCTGTTTCAGCTTCCGCTTGACTTCTAGCTGTGTATCGATCCATCTCCTTGCATCCCCAACCACCTCCATTCACATGGAGGCAACGCAATTGCTTATTTCACAATGAGAGCAAAGAAAACTGACTCCTTCTCTTTGAAGAATGGCCGAAACCCCTCAATTTTATACGGTGTTAACAGACCTGAAAGAAGTCACAGAAAACCAATAGCCGGGCTTGGAAATCTGTGACAGAAACACCCCGGAAAGGCTCATTGGTTCCTTGCGCATAAGTGGGTTCCGAAGAGCTTGGTCCCCGCCCAGTTTGGAGCTAGGTAGATGGACATAGGTCCCAGCTCAGACTCCATTGTCTCCACCTCATTGTTGAAGAGGACACCTGGCTTACAGCCTCAGGTGACTGGAGCCTGTGCTCTGTCCCCTGGAATGGCTTGCTTAGAACCCATGCCTACACTTATCTGCATCTCTTGGGTCCTACTTGTGTCTCAGCATCACAGTGCTTCTCAGAACACCATGGTGGTTAAATTCTACCTAAGATGCTGAAAGACCAAGATCACAAGCATCTACTCTTTCAATTATAGATTCTGTATAACAGCAATATCTGCACTGCCCATTCCATGTGGAAAACACATATCTATCTATTATTTCATTAGTGGAAACAGCAATGCTGAGAGGGAGGTATCTTTACTCAGATAACTGTCACCCAGTTATTTTTATTTGACTTGATTTATAAAATAGAAACAATAATCCCTATGTCACATGACTGCTATAAGGATTGCACGAGGAATTTTCTAATATATAGTAGCCATTAAATTATATGTGCAAGGAATCTGAATCCGGGGAAACCAACCTTCAGTAAAATCTAACATTCCAGTTATGGCTAAACCCAGACTCGAAGCTAGGTCTTCAGAGTTCTACTTCTCTTAAACAGATTAAAAGCTCTGTTGGGATTTCTTAGAGATAATTTGTATGGTATTTCTGCAGTCTATGTAGAATAGATCTACATCTATTCTAGCATGTGCTAGTCTAGCATGTATCAGTAAATACATATTTTTACCTACTTTAGGTAGGTCCTCAGCCCACTGGAGACAAGTATGCAATAGGATTTGCCCTCAAGAAATGCTTGTCCTAGTAGGGAGGCAGACCTAAGACCATGCAATTCATGCTGAGGTCTGCAAAAGGGGTTCTGGAAGCACAAAGAGGAAGAGTCTGCCCCAGGAATGATGCATAGTGTGAAGCCAGAGTTCATTTGGAAAGCATTTCAGAGTGGAGACCTTGCAGTGGACCCAGGTTCCATTTCAACCACTGCCACTTAATAACCCTGGGGCCTTGGCCAACTCACTTTGCCTGTCTGAATATCAGTTTCCTTACCTATGAAATGGGTTTATTCATGGTTACTTGTAGGGCTTGGGGGAGTATTAGAGAAGATATGGTACTCATAGTGTGGTTAGCACACCAAGAACATTGGAGAATTACAAACTGTGTTTTAATGTTAACATTGTCTCCAGATAAAATGCACTAAATGAGGAGCCCTTAAATTTCTTATCAGTGGGGCTGTTTAAGCAGAGACTAGAAGTAACCATGGAAAAGATTCCTCATGATACTTCCTAATTCATTTCAGACTCTATACAGTCTGAAAGCCAACGGTTTTTACCCAAGAGGGGAAAACCCTGGTCCCAGACTCCTGGAAGGGATGGTTTTCAGGGAGGTGAGCAAGGCCTGGTGAACTTAGCAGAGGGGGAGAGAGAGAGAGATATATTGGAGCAGGGCTGAGGACCAGGAATCTTGTGAATATCCATACCCCCTTAGAGAAAAATCACACATGCATTAAAGAGAACATTCCTTAATGCAGGTACAGATTGGAAAACATCATGTAGAATCAATAGTCTGAACAAACCTTGGAGAAAATAGAGGAGACTGGATGAGAGGAAGGGGAGACCAGTTAGGGTATTACAAAATCCAGTCGAGAGAAGATGCTGGCCTAGAGTGGCAATAGAAATCTTTTTTTAAGCAATGGGAATGGATTACTGTTAAGATAAAAAAAAATTAATTGGAAATTTCATAGTCTAGACAGCTCAGTCTAATAAAGACAGAAATAGTGTAGCAGACAGTAATATCAGCCTCCCTCAGCATCTAGAGTTAGCCAGAGCGGGGGTCACATCTCTGTTTTTTATTAGCTATGTAGCCTTCAGTGAGTCACTGTATCTCCTTAAACCTCAGATTTCTCATTTCTAAAGTTGGATTATGGTTAATACATACATTATGAGTGCTTTGGGGAGCCTTAGGAAATACCCCAAGTAAATTATTTAACACAGTAAACATCAACATTTGCAATTCTAATTATACCTAATATACTATATTTTACTTAATATGCCTATTATAAGTATACCTAATAAACTATTAGATATAATGCAGTAGGAATACAGTAGTTGTTAGTTTTATTTCTAACAGTTTGAATCAAGAGAGGGTTGGATTTGTCCTTATTAACCAGACAGTACACCTAATCGGAGTCTCCCAGCCTCAAATCTCTTGAGTCATCCAGAAAAAGGGATAAAGATAGTTAGGCATGTCTTTATCAGATGTCAGAGAGAATCAGGTTAAGATCTGGAGGAAAGAGAGAGGGCATTATATTCCAAGAATCAAATAATAATTACAACCTTATCGACGATGGAAACCAAAGGCATTTTCTCTGATACCTCTAGTACCACATTATGGAAATGAGGATGCAGAAGGCCCGTTACCTGGCTACACGACCTGGCATGGGACCTGCTTATCTGGGCCACAGGAAATCCTCTCAGCAACTTCAGAGATTTCCAGGCTCCTCTGAGCACACTGTGGGGGACAGGGCTCTCTCAGCATCTGCAGAGCCTCTGCAGCGTCTTACTGCTCACGCTCACCAGTCTCTAGGCTTACACGTGTTTAATCAGCCCTTCTCGACCTTCACACAGACAAAAATTGGCCCTCTTCCTTTATTTTTCTTTAAGATACAAAGAAACTCCTGCCCATTACATGGAATTGTAGATGTTAAAAAGATCATCTGGCTTAACCTTCCCAATTTAGACAGAATAATTTTTTTTCCAAAGCTTCATAATTGGCAAAGCCCTTCACATATATAACATCTCATTTTTTCCTTGCATGGATCCTGGATGACAAATATTATCAGACAAGAAGGTGAAGAGGGAGCTTGCACATTACTGATGTGTGTCCTCATTCTAGAGCCACCACTTTCAAGGTGTATGCCCTCAGGTAAATTAATTCATCTCCTCTGCCTCAGTTTCCATGTCATTATCCTAGGCACTGAGTGTATGACAGAGAATGATACAGATATGAATTCTTCCCGCATGAAGTTTACAGTCTCGTGAGGGCTCATGAGCCATAAATAAATAAACAAATGCAAAATATGTCATTACCTATTGTCAAAATACTAAAATAATAATAGCTATGATGGAGTGTAAAGGGGGAAGGATCTAGTCTGTTTAGTTTTCTCAGCATGAAAGGCAATGTTAACATTGAGACTTGAAAGAGGAACCAGAGTCTGCCAGGAAAGTGTTGGATGATTCTAGCTGGCTGAGGCCAGAAGGGAGGTTGGCTCTACATGGGACAAATATCTGACAGTCCCTAGTATGTGGGGTCTGCTTGATAAATGGGGGCTTGAATCTGGGATTTATTTTACATCTCATTAAACTGAGACTCAGCATCAACTGAGAACATTGTCCAGGCTTACTAACTCATAGATGGGGTGGAGAAAGTGTTCCAGGCCCGTTTTTCTAAAGTCCCATCTTACGCTCTTGCCACCAGAGTCAGTTGCCAGTGAAAGTGTCACACGGGTTGACAAAGGCAGAACCACAAAGGCAGGGGGAATGGGAGGACTGGGACGCCACCCTACCTGCATTTTCCCAAGTGCTGTCTCCCAGGGAGCAACCATCCCACAAGACACTTTACCTTCCTGGAGCAGATACTGCCCACCCAACCCTTTTGAAAATCAAAGCTGGTTTTTATTTCAGCTCTTTGACTCATTCAACCTAAATTTAATTAGGCTTGACTAAGTCTGGCTGCCCTGAAGCCTCTGAGCTGGTTTGGTTGTGGGGCTGTGCAGTGGTGTGTAGGAGATGGGAGCCCTCCAGTGCAGGCCGAGGAGGCCCTCCTGGGTGCTGGGCCAGGGGGTCTTGGATACGTGGGCGGGGGCTGGGCGGAGACAGCTACACTGAAGATGTCTGGGTGCTGAGTGCCATGCTGAGGCAACCAGAAAGAAGTTGCTGCTAGAATGAAAAATGTGTCTGTGATTTCACGAAGGCACTATAAACCAAACGACACCCACTGGGGTGTTGATGTTATACAGTCCCTTTAAATTTTCAGCCTGCTCTCTGTGGAGGTGTCCATGATGTCAAGATGCAGGAAGGATGTGTGTGTGTGTGTGTGTGTGTGTGTGTGAGAGAGAGAGAGAGAGAGAGAGAGAGAGAGAGAGAAATGGCAAAACCATGAAAAACATAAAGAACTTGTAGGGGAGGAGAAAGGGGGAGAAAGAGACAGGAAGAGATAAAAGAAAATATATATCCTGAGAGAGAGGGAGAGAAAGAGACAGAAAAAGAAAAAAATTCTGAAGCAAAGACAGAAACAGAAAGAGGAAGGTGGAGAGAGTGAGCGAGACATCAAGAGAGATACAGAAACCCAGAGAGATGGTGAAAAATCCCCAAAAAGTACAGTTAAAGGGAAAAAAAGAGGTTGAGAGGCAGAAAGAAAAGCATAGAGAAAAAGAATCAGAGAAAGAATGAGGTGTAAGAAAACAGGAGGAGAAAAAGACAAGAGAGACAACAGCCCACAGAAAGACGGAGAGACAGTCAGTAACAGACAGTGACTCAGAAACAGAGACCACGATGGAGGGAAAGAATCAGAGACACCCAGTCAGAGTGCGAAAGGGAGATGTGGACAGCGAGTGAGCGAAATACAGGAAGGTCAGAGATGCAGAGATACAGGAGGCAGAGAGAGAGAGACACACATCCAGAGACTCACACAGAGAGAGACCCCAGACCACCCCTGCAGGGCCAGGGTGGCAGTTCGGCTGCTGAGACCCCCACTCGGTTCTGGCTTCTGCTCCAGCTTGGAATGGCCCGACGCAAGTTTGCAGTAACAGGGTTCACTTCGTGAAAAATCTCCAACTCATAAATGATATCTGCTGAAAGGACCTCTTTTCCTTTCTGGGAAATGGAAGTAAGAGTTACGTACTATTGCTTTTCTGAGGAAAAGGTGTATATGTCAAAGAATGGCCCTGTGTCTCCTCTAAAAGAAAACCCCAAACATTTCCATCGTCAGATAGAGTTTGTTTATGACAGCGCGCTGCTCTCTGCGTGGACGTGTTCAGAATGTCTGCAGCAATCCTTTTCCCATTAGGTTTTTGGATAACACTTACCGCAAGGGAAATGCAATTTCTTGGTCTGTGAATTGTTTATGTCCTCATCAAAATACATCCTTAACAACTCCCTGGGAGATGATTTTCGAAAGAGCCGTCCACTATGCAGACTTTTTAAAAATCCCCTTCTAAACTTTCCACTGTCCATAGAGGGGGCAAATAACATTGATACTGGAGCGTTTAGCTTACAGTATTCTGTGCTTTGTTTAATACTTACAGTAACGTTTACTATTTATTGAACTTCAGTCCTGGCTAGGTGCCTTACGGAAAGTACCAAATTTAATCTTTCTCACACTCTGCAGAAGATGTGATTATCCCCATTTCACAGATAAGGAGACTGAAGTTCAGAAAGGTTAAATAACTTGCCGGAGACTAATAATGATGACATCTCTAATTTATACAATGCATAACATGTAGCTCATACTGCGCATTAACTTGTTCCCTAAATCATCTCATGTTCATTACATAACGGCCCTTCGTGAGAGCTCTGAGACTCAGAAAATTAAGATGTTTCCCACGACCAGTTAGCAAATAAGTGGCCAATACAGAACTCAAACCAAGTCTATCAAGTTCTGAAGCCTGTGCCTTCAGCCAAGATGGTTGCCATCTCTCCTTGCTCTTGCCAGAAATCTCAACATTTCTCAAGTTTTGAGCTCAAGGAAGGCAAAGGCTGCATTTTAGCCACTAGTATGCCCCCCTCAAGAATGTGAGAGCAAGGACCTGTGTCCCCAGTACCCATATCAGTGCCTGACATTTTGTAGAGGCTCAATAAATAGATGCTGAATCAATGAATCTTGGAACCCAGCACCTGTAGTGCTTGGCACAGTCAATGCTCCTTGCCTGTTAGCCCACCATCCTTCAGCAGAATCACTCTGCCTTGAAGCTCAGTGGTCCTCAGGGTGCTGACTTCTGCAATATATTTTACTATTCAAGGAAAATGAAAAATTTCCATGTGTAGCACGTTTGCACTAAAGATGCAAATCAAGTGCCTTTCTGGAACAATGGCTAAGACAGGGGCCCTTATGAAAACCCTCACTTGAGAAACTCTTGATTCGAAAAAGGGGTTCTATGTTTTCTCATCCAGAAAGAAAAGCATAGAGAAAACGAATCAGGGGACACTTTGGCCTCCTCAGACTTCAGCATCATTTTTAACTTTCAAACTGGAGTCAGGATGTTGATTTATGTTCACTGCTATGGAAAAGAAGTAGGGACACGATTGTTGCTTTCATGAGAAAGTTGCTCTGATCAAACCCAGTTTACACCTTGACCTTCTTCTGACTTTAATTTATAGGGCAAAAGAGAATTTAATGGAATTATGTGGGGACTTTTGCAAACTGGTACCGGAGAACTTTATGGCAAATTTCAGTTTGTATTAAATGAGAACACTGAGCCTGTAGACTCTGGGAACAAAGAGATTGTGATGAAGTAAACTCCTTGGGCCATAGTGCTTTCTCCTTAATTCTGAGGCTGTTTCTACCCTAGCTGGATGCCACATTCTAATTGTTCTCTATTTATAATAAAACATAAGTTCAGTTAGGGATGGAGTTATTCATTAATATTTCTATAAAGAGATGGTGCCTGGATATATGCCCTTCTAGATAAGAGGTCTCAGAGGACACGCCACTCTTGCTCCCTCTTGCAGCTGTTTATCCACATTGGTTAATGGCAAAGCAGCCAACAGCTTGACCCAACCAGCCAACTTAGGAATTGTCCTCGACTCTTCTTTCTCTCTTATACATTGCCCAGTGAGGAATGTCATGAGCCTTCCCATTTTCCACCTAAGTCTCCTTGGACCTCATCCCTTTCTCTCATTTCCCACCACCTTGTCTTTATCACATCTCTCAGGGAAAATTGACCTAGTCTCCTAACTAGTCACCTATACTGAGACTCTCCACTCCCAGGTCCGTGAAGAAAAGGGTTCTTCTAGTTACTAAGATTCTGTGACGGGAAAAGTAGGAACTACCTGTTATTAGCATTTACTCTGTACCAGGGTCTTTCCTTAGTGCTGCATCTAATTACCTCATTTAATAATCACGAAACTGTGGGGAAGGTGCTTTCATTGTCTTAATTGTACAGATAAGGGAATGAAACCTTGGAGAGGTTGAGTAAATTGCCTAACAGCAATGAGTTAGTATTTGGTAGCAGCAAGATTCAGCCTGGCCAGGTATCCAATGCCCCTGATGATCCTCCTATTCCACCTCACCTAGCCCTTGAGTTAAATCAGCATGGTCTGGAAGCCCAGCTCCAAAATAGACTGCTCCTAGGACCAATGTAAGCAATTTTAGTTTCTGAGCCTCAGTTTCCTCATTCATGAAATGGATATTATAATATTTATTTTGGGGGTATTTGCTATGATTCACTGAGCTGATGGCTATAAAACCCATAGCACTAGGTCATACACATAGCATGGCTAAAAAAAAAAAAAAAAAATTGGAAATTATTGGAAATACTCTTACCCGTAAAAGGAGGATTTGACTCCAGCCTATCTGGTAGAGAAAAGATTGTTGCTTGACTATCTATATTTGTTACACATTGCCATATACATGGCGAAAGGTGCTGGGGTGAATGCTATATTCATCAAAGGAAATTGGGATTCAAAACCACATTTCCTGACTCTGCTCTTCCCCACCAACAAAATATGGCCTTTTCTATATTAACAAGAAAAATCACCGCCAAAAGCAGTCCATGAAAAATCTTTCTCTCTATCATCTCTCTGATCATCCCATTTATCCTAATGCCTTTGCTCAGATTTTCCTGCCCACTGCCTACGATGCAAAGTAACCAGGCCTCTTTGTTCTAACACCGCATCTAGATGTTGGGGTTTCTTATGGGCAATTTGAAGATGGCAAATGATGATGGAATGTTCAATCACACACTGAACTGCCCTCCTGGAGTGAAATGCACCACACCATACTTAACCGTTTCCCTGCTGGTATTTACTGTGGAAACACTATTAGCTCAGGCATAGAACAAGTAACAAAAGGCAGATCGAAGACTAAGGTTTCCTGCTGCCTCAGGGAGCAGTACGATCAGTTTACCTTTTGATGGGTTGTTTTGTGCATCAATTAACAAGGTCACCGTAAACCCCTTCAACCCAGAGCAGTCAGCAAGCTGTCGCAGTGGAAAGAAAGGTGAGCACAATATGGGCTCCTGGCTCACTTGGACTAAGTCCAGCTGTCCCTTCAGAGAACCACAAATGAGTGTTGGAGGAAAAGGGAGGGAAGCTCAGATACACACTCCGAGGCCTCACAGAATCTCTGCCGAGGGAGTTGCAGCCACCCTGAATGCCATCGGCAGCCAAGAGCCCTGAACCTCTTAATTCTGACCTTCCTGGCCTTGCATCTGTTTCCCAAACTCTCCCATCTGTTCACTTGTGAGACCCTCAATCTGTTACTCCTCCCCAAAGGATAACACACAGTGGTCCCCCTGAAGCTGAGCAGAGCATTTTAGCAGAGACTCTGTATGCATGCATCCACTTGTGGTTCATTCATTTGCCCATGATTTATAGTGCATGTGTCGTTCTTGTGGGGAAAGGGAAGAACTTCTCCAGGGAAGAACCTCTCATTAGAGTGCTTAACGTTGAAGGCAACCTGTGAACGGTCAGACGATAACCGAATGGACAGGATTTAGAATAGATAATCAGGTCAGCTCATCAAGGCAGCCCCCTTTCCAAAGAGATTAGTGAGCCCAAGGAAAACTGGGGAACCAATATCCCAGTATGCCATAGGCACTGTCAATGGTGCCAGAGATGCAATGATGAATCATCAATGTTTCTGTCTTCAAGTAGTTCACAGTCCAGTCCATGCTGCTAGGTGAATGTATGGACAGAGATGTCCACAGAGAGGAAGAAGAGACAAAATCCTTAAAGACACTCAACACACATCAATGCACTTCACCTTCCCATAGCTAATCAACTTTTGAATATGGAAGGGGAGCAAATGAGGGCCTAGAATTTGAGGTTTGAAGTGGTGTGAGCCAGCAGATACAGTATGGAAGGGATTGACCAGGGGGCCAAGTATGAATGCAACTATTCAGAGCAGTAGGTTATTTTCACCAACATGAAAATGACAAAGCAAGGGTGGGGGCCAGCATGGGTGATGAAATCTTGGAAAATCAGGCTGGATGAGGAGGGAATGGATATGGAATATAGAGAGACTTCTTAAAACAGGAAAAAGAAACCCAGATAAGGCCTAGACAAAGGAAAATCAGGCCTCAGATAGGAGTGAATTATCGGTCATTCAGTAAGCATTACCTCTTCCTCATCCAAATCTGAATAAAGCAGAAAGGAAGTAAGTGAGCTGCCCCATGGTTTTATTTGGGGTTGATTGGCTTTGAAATCTGAAGCAGTATAGTGAGGGGCAATGATACGTTGTATTCATGGTGGCCTGTGATGCATGGTGATCTCAGCCTCTATCAGGCTATTTCACAATCCAGGGGTCTCCCAGTGCAGGGTCTGGGGCATGCATGTAGGGATAAGATAGGTGGCAGTGCCACAGTTTTATACGGGTGGGAAAGAATCACAAGCAGAAATTTGCCTTTGATATATAAGGCAAAGATACCGAGAGTCAAAGCTATGAGCCTAAGATTTAGGACAGGTCTAAATAGGAGCAGAACTGCTAGGGAAGAGAACTGAAGCAGAAGGACAGTGATGATGCCACCCTTAAGGACCAAGGAGAAGGACAAGAAAGGATTTGATGTCTAGAGTTTTCGCAAGACCTTAGAGAGCTGGGGCCCATCGCAATAAGGCACGAGCTAGTGTGGCAGTAACAGCGGGGCTGGTTAGGGTTATCCCAGGGGAAGAGCAGAAGAGAGGCTCAGGTCAATATCATCAGTGGTGGGTGGCATTTTGGGAGACCCAAAAAAAAGTATGGTGGGAGGAAGGCCAGCATAAGAGACTACAATAATAACTTTCCAGTGTCTCAACATTGGAGTAGAAAGGAGGCTTGAAGTGGGCAGCAGAGATCACTATGGGAGAAGGAATACCAACACAGGCTCTAAAGTTGGTCAGACCTGGGTTCGATATCTACCTTTCGCCGTGATGATGGTGGTGATAGTGGTACTGTGAGATAATGAATAAGAAATCTTTCGCACAATCTTTCGCCATCGATACATGTCAGTTCTTTCTTCTACGAAGACCTGGGATCTTCTCTGGATCAACCGTATTCCTACATCTGCCCATGGCAGCTGTTTTCCAATACTTCATTTACAAGCCTCAGCTTCCTCCAAAATCATCGCCACCCCTACCACTACAGGGACAATAATAAAAACAATTGCTAACAGTTATAGAGTGCTTATTATATGTCAATCATTCTAAGTTCTTTTAAAACATATTATCTCATTAAATTCTCAAAACCAGTTCTATGGAGCAGATACTAGTACTATCTCTATTTTATAGGTTTGGAAACCTAAGGAACATAGAGGTTTGTCGTCTTGTTCAAAATGCATCTCCCCACAATTTCTGAGGCATCCTCTGAGAAAGTTTTGTTCTCCAGTCTGTCACGGTTTGAGGCTCCAGACAGCCCCTCTGTGTGGTCCAGCAAACTGCAGGATCCAGCTTGATGACTCTGCTTTCAGAGTGGGGTGGGGAGCACTGGTGAAGAATGCTGCATAAATCTCAACCTTATGACCCAGGAGCCTTACTCCAAAGCCATAACTCTACATCCATCAGGCCTGGGCCTGGGAGTGTTATTAGAGAAAGCACTGGGGATAATTCCTTCCAGGAAAAGGCTCTTTGCTCTGTGATTCATTAAGACTCCCCCTCTCAGAGCTGCCTCTTGCTGAGGTGCCAGCGGCTCATTTTCACAGCAGTGTGAGAACATTCCTTTGTCCTCCAACAATAGGAGTTCCAATGAAGATTTTTGATTTCCATGTTCCCCTCTAAGAGGAAGGCTCAGAAGCAGAATTCTCATTAAATATTTATGGCTTTCTCCCCACCCCTTTCTCAGTATGTCAGACCCCAACAAACCTCCTTAATCACAGGGCGATCAAGCCCATAAGAGCCGGAAGTGCTGACTGAGCAGAAGGAGTGCCATGCACAGAGAGGGGAGCAGTGGAAGACAAGGAGGTTTCCTCTGGAATGGGGGAAAATCGTACACTGACCAGTGACCATGAACGTGGCTTGGAGTTGAGCAGATGGGAAATTTTGGAAAATTCAACAGACTTGCCCTCCAATGGCCATAGCTCACCAATGTCATGTTAACGTGCATGTCATCTCTCCCTGTACTCTCAAACTGTCCCCCTCAAGCCAACTGCAGATTGTATTCTCTGGTTCTGCTTGATGGCAGCTGTTGTGGGGTTATTCTGGTTTCAGTTCTTGACTATCCCGGATGGTCCTACCAGTGTCTGTTTCATCTTAGGTGCTGGGAACTCAGTGACATCACACATGCTACACTGTGACTGTGAGAGAAACAACATCACCAACCCACAGAAATGTTCTGAAGGTTGGTTCCTCCTGGTGTAGAATGAGTGTGTCCACTCTCTCCACCTTGGACATCCTAGCTGTGGACCTTTGATACCTATACTCTATTTTAGCTTCTTTGGGTGTGATGGTCTATGTAAAAGCTGGGTCTTTGACCTATTTGAAACTGGCTTCCCAATCGAACCTAAGATCTGGATCCTCTCTGTCTCCCATAATTGCAAGGGAAAGAATTCCTCTGCCAGGACAAGCCTCATTGAATTCTCCCCATATGGCTGTATCTGAAGAGATATGAGAAATGAGGCCAATCATTTGGGGCTGCAAAAAGGCTAATTTTTGCTGAAGGGACTGGAGGCCTGGAATCATATCCCCAGAGTCAAGGGGGGCAGCAACGAAACCACTTCTGTGACTGAGACCTTCACCATCTCTTACTCTGCCTCCGCTGGTCCCCAGGGCTTCACCTCTAATTTGAGCCCCTTGGGAGTAAACTGGTCTTATTACTGACTCTCATTCCCCCGGCCTTTCAGGACACGCTTTACCCAGTGCTCTAGAATGAGATTGATGAAACCGACACTTTGACATTGTGTTTTAGTTGGGGGCAGTGGAGTTTAATGTTCTTTCTAGCTCTCAAAATCTATTATTTTAACTCTAACAAAATCCTATCAAGAATCCTCATTGTAGATGGAAACTCAGAGGGGCTAATATTCTTACCCATTGAAGTAGCCAGTCGACATGAGCCTGGAAATGAACTCAAGCTTCCTGTCGTCCAGCAGAGGCTTTTAAAAAATCATTCTATTTTGTGTTTCTTTTCCACATCCTGTCTTTTGGTTTCTCATCAACACTTTCGGAAAGAGTGTCTAGAAGATGCTGTTTAATGTGGTGAAAACCATCTTCATTGCAACTGGGAACGGAAGGGCTCAGAGGAAAGAGGAGGCCTAGACACCCATTTGTCAGTTATCCTGGAACTCGAATCTACTAGACTCTATGATTTAGTGCCCTGGAAGAGCATCCCTAGGCAAAGCTACTTTAATGTTAAATAAGTGAAATTTGCATGACAAATTATCACCTGCAACTTTCTCTCATTCTGTGTGTGTTTTTAACCAATCTCAACCATAACTAGGCAGACGAAGGATACATAGCTACACCATTTGGGATATACCACTAATATTTTCAATCCCGGAATTTAAGGCAGCAGCAAAAGAGAATGGAGAATTTGGGCCAGAAAGAGTGGCAGAGAATATCCCCAAAGGACCTCTTTAGTGTGAATAGCACTGTCTGGGAGGCCCTACTCTATTCCTGTCTGATGAATCACAGCAGAGTAGTTGTGTAGGCAGGCACAAGTCTGCCACAAAGGGCTGGGTAATGAGACTCTTGGTAGGCTACTGGGGCTGTCGTATTCCAAATGTTGCTCACACGGACTTAGGAGTAAAGGATGGAACAATGGTTAGAATCTTTAATTGCTAACTCTTATTTCAAAGAGTTGCAATAAGAGGCAATAAACTAACAATCCCAAGAGACAGTGACAGTAAACTGTGTAACTGATCTTCAGAAACTGATATTCTCTTTACCAAACTAACCAAGGAGGAAGTAAGAAATAGTAACCAGTTCCCTGGAAAGAGTGTTAGGCAAAAAGATAGAATCATCCTAGATCTACCACTGACTCCCCGTATGGCCTTGAGGAACTCGCTTTCTTAATTTGGAACCCCAGTGTCTATCTCTGAATAATGAAGAGGCTTTAAGAATAGTGTTCTCTCAGCCCTTCTCACTCTAAAATTGTATCAGTTTGTGAGAACACAGACTATATCCTTTGTTGACAAGTGCAGTCAAGTTCTCTTTCCTTGGAACATCTTCCAATAAGTCATTCCGAGCTATGTAACTAGTGAAGTTTTCCAGATTGTGCTGAAAATTAAAATTCCCACAGTCAGCACTAAGTCATGGTATCAGAAACTGGAAAGCTCCTAAGACTGGAATCCTGTGCGAAGAGCTGTTCCGGAAGAGCTGGACAATGTTGAATGGTGTCCTTGAGACAGACCTGGGGTCCCCCAGGGACTGACTCAATTCACAACCAAGCCAACTTCCTGAAAATGCCTGACTCTTGCCAAAGACATAAGGAAGCTATTGGACTTCCCTTTAAAAATTTTTCTCCAACTCAAGATGAATCCATAAAGATAGACACTCTGAATTATGTTTGGATCAGTTAGAAGAATTTCTAATTTTTTTTAAGGAAAACTTTCTGATTATAAAAAGGACACAAAAAATTCAAAATACTGTATTCCCAATAATTGTACTTGTATAGTACATTTTATAGATGTACTGTCTGCCTGGTTTTCTTGCACTTTGCTTTATTGTGCTTTGTAGACCTTGTGTTTTCATCGACGTGGAGGCAAGACCCTCCACCAGCAAAAAGATTATGACTCACTGAAAGTTCAGATGATGGTCTGCATTTTTTAATGATAAGGTATTTTTTAATTAAGGGACGTAAAATTTTTTTTAGACCTAATGCTATTGCCCAATGTATACTACAGTTACTATAAACATAATTTTTATATGCACTGGGAATCTAAAAAATTTGACTCATTTTATTGCAATATTTGCTTTATTGTGGTGGTCTGGAATTGAACCTCAAGATCTCTGAGGTATGCCTGTAGTAATCTTTTCTTAAAAGGGCAATCAGGCATTTGACAAGAGTGTTATACTGGAAAGGAGACTCTGCAACCTGGTTCTGTCTCTAGGTTGACTTTGGCCAAGCCAGTGACCTTCTCTGGGCCTGCATATTGCTTGATGTAAAGTGAGGAAGTTGAAATTCAGTGTGTCTTAATTTTATTTCTTTCATGTATCTTAGATTAGTTAGAGCTCTTTTGATTGTGTGTTGAGACAGAACCTAAGCCACTAAGTGAAACATAAATCATTGGCTCAATGAACTGAAGGACTCAAGTATAGATTTATATTTAGGCATGGCTGGGCTAGGGGACAAAAATGATGTTATCAGAGCCCAGAATCTCCCACCCATCTGTAAGCCCGCCCTTAAGGTGTGTAGGTTTCTGTTCTAAATGCCATAGTAAGGCCAGATGAGCATGGGAGGTCCCGAGCTTCTATCTAGGAAAAAAAGTGTTCTCCTTCTCAACAGTTGAACCAAGTACTTTGCATAAATCTCATTGTCTTGGATTGGGTCACTTGGCCAGTCTGATCCAATCACTGCATTTAGGAAAATCAAAAACACCAATAGCCTTACACCAATTAGGGTCCTCCCAGGAGGAGAGGTCAACTCCAGTCAAACCAAGGGGCTGACTGTGGATAGTGATTATTTCCCAAAGAATATTATGAGTGCTTTTTTACTGGAAGAATGTCAAATCACAGGCCGCAAAAACAACAAAGGTTTAACCACAAGCTTATCCCAAGAATCTGTTGAAACTGAGCATTTTCCTAGGAACTAAGCATATATGCAAACATAAAACCAAAACCAAAGCAGAGGTTACATAAGGAATCGAAGGAGTCGAAGACTCCATGAGACTTGTCCTCAGATCCCAGTCAAAGTTCTAAAATATCTCCCTTAGGAATAGTTTCAAAACGATGCTGTTGGTGAGAACTTACCTGGCTGGAAAATGCAAATTCTAGTGCTCTGTTTAGGACAAGACAAGTGATATATAATCTCCTTTAACTGTGGTGCCCGCCAGTCTAGGTTTTCACGTGTTTCATAGGCACTTCCTTACGTACTGGCAGATGTCGAAATAGCTACAGTCTTTTTGGAAGGCAATTTTGCACTACACATCAGGAACGTTAAACTGTCAATGCCCTTTGACCCAGAAGTTCCACTTCTGGGAATCTAGCCTAAGGAAATCACCAGAAATACAAAAGAGCTGAATGTACAAATATGTTAATTGTCTCATTTGTACAACAAAAATGAAAATGTGAATTTTTATCAATGGCCAATATTTAGGTAAACTGTGCAACACACATTTGCTGAGCTGTCATGCAGTTATGAAGTACACTTAGTTTAAAGAGTTTGACACAACACAGGAAATAATATTCCAATGCTGAAAGATAAGATATGAGGTTAAATAAACAATATATATAATATTGTATATGCACAGTATTATGCAATATAGTGATTTGTTAAGATCCATTAAGATATTTATAAAAAAGAATGGAATTAAGCTGTTCTTGAGATCAGGTACAAGTTCATACTTTGCCACCTCGCTTTTCTCATCTTGTGAACGTAATTTACTGTATAAAAATACTTTCTCAAAATTAACAAATAAATGATAGATGAGTGCATAAATTATTATGTAAGTAAAGATTTATGGATCCAGGAGGTAGCAGGCCTGGAGGAAAGGCATGTAAATGAGATGATTGGGACCATCGAAGAAATTTGAATATGGACTATAGATTAGATAATAGTATTGTGTCCGCGTTGAATGTCATTGTTCTTAGTAAACACACATTAAATATATAGGGGTAAAGAAGCAAGTTGTCTTCAACTTACTCTCGAAACATTTAGGGGAAAAATATATGTATTATATTTTAGAGAACTAGAGACAGGTGAGGGAAGGAGAGGAAGAGACAGGGAGAAGGAAAAGGACTAAGAGCATGTACAAATGGGACAATGTAAGAAAAAGAAAACTTTTTATTGATTTGTCTTTTGTTGAGTGAAGACAAAGATATATAACCCTTCTACAACACTAACTTTGCATAAAACAAATGAATTAACCACTCCCTTTGATACTAGCTGAAGACTGGATTGAGAAAGCCACTGTAGAGTTTAATGAAATCAGGGGGATTTGTAAATTGAACCTCAGGTGGAAGTACTTGGTTCATTGAAGGTCTAGGTCTCAGAATCTCTTTATCGGAGATGTTGCCTTTGCAGAATTTTCTCTAGGTTTTAAGGAGCCAGAATATGAGAGCTAAAAGAGACTTGTCTAACAAGTTGCATCCAACTACTGTAGTGTAGGTTCATCAAACATGCTTTTCTGTAGAAAATAATTAGCAAATTAGAAAGTATTCAGGGTGATCTTTATGTACCTAGAAACCTAAATATCATCGTTGACATTCCTCTGTAGAGTGACCAACCATCCCATATTCCTGGAACTGAGGAATTTCCCAGGACACAGAACTTTTATTGCTAAAACTGGGACTGTTGGTTGGTCACCCTACTTGTCAGTCCATCACTTGGCGTTTCCAGCCTTATGCTGTATCTTCCCATCTGCCCCACCACTCTCTTATTCCCTTACCTCTCCTCTGCTCTACTTAACAGACCAGTCTCCCCACTCCCGATAACCTGTGCTCGCAACTTCACCACAGTGCTGGTTTTGGAAGGCATGTCTGATCATGTCAAAACCCTGCTTCAACTCCCTGAAAGACTTCACACTACTTATAGGAAAAAGACACACATCCGTTACATGGCCCATGAAGCGCTGCACGCCTGTGCCCCTTGCCTGCTGTAGGTCTCCTCTCCCACTGTTCTCTCCCCAGGGGGTTCCCACGGCCACCCTGGCCTCCTTTTGTTCTTTGTATTCTATGGTAGTTAATTTTATTTGTCGACTTGACTAGGCCATGGTTCTCAGATATTTGGTCAATACCAATTTTGATGTTACCATGAAGGTATTTTTTTAGATGAGATTAACACTTAAATTAGTAGACCTTTGAGTAAAGCAGACTTTTCCTCCATAATATAGGTGTGCCTCACCCAATCAGTTGAAAGCTTTAAGAGAAAAGACTGTAAGTTCTCTGAGGAAGAAAGAGTGATGCCTCCAGACCACCTTTAGACTCATCAGCTCTTCACTGGGCCTTCAGCCTGCCAGTCTGCACTGCAGATTTTGGATTTGCCAGACCCCACATCTCATGAGCCAATTGCTTAAAATAAGTCTTTTTCTCATACATTCTATTGGTTCTGTTTTTCTGGAAATCCCTGACTGATCCATGCTCATTCTCCAGGAGAAGGTTTTTCTATTTTAGTTATTACTGACCTCTCTAACTAGCTCAAAACTCCATACCGTACTCTGTTAAAAAAAAAAACAAAAAACTTCTACTTCTTAGACATAGCAACAATATAGACATTTATATAATTAGTAAAAAAATAAAAATAAATAAAAATAAAAAATGCCTGTTTACTCTATTAGTAGATGTTTTTGGCTTACCATAGTAGATGCTCATTAAATATTTACTTTATGGATGAATGAATCCTGAATGAGTTCTGATGTATGTCTTTAGGGAGTAAACATTGAAAAACACCGATCTATTCTACCCCTTTTATTTTATGGATGGGGAAACTGAGTTCTGTAAATTCAAGAGTGTTCTGAAACTATATCAGTTGGTTTTGCAATTATATCCAATTATTGCTTTTGTGTTGTGATTTTTAAAAATACACAGTACTTCAGATAATCAGTAGTTGTCAATCTTAACAGCTAAGCAATGTGAAAAATACAATTATCCAGACTCATCAAGAATCTGTTTCTCTCCATTCTCTCTTCCAGTAAAATAAATAAATAAACAAACAAACAAACAAATAAATAAAGTTAGAGTGTGGACTACAAAGGAAAAGAAAAAAAGAAGGCTGATTAGCAATTTTTTTCTTAGACTGAATCCTAGGAATACATATGAGCTTAAAAATCTATGTGATTATTCTCTTGCTTGTGTTTGAAAAATGAATGCAGAAATCTATTGCCCACTTACCCATGACATATACTCATTCATTCAGACAGGCATTAAAGCAAATAATTACAGAATACTGCTATGTGACAGGCACGATACTGGGTACCAAGTGGGAAAGGGCAGAAATGAATTAGGTAGTAACCACCTTCAGGTTGCTTATAATCCCTTGAAAGTGGTAATATGTGTCCAAGACAAAATAGAGTAGCACATTCCAATTAGGATTCCAAGTTGTGTGGAGAAGAGGGAATTCACTTCCTCGGTGATTTGGAAAGGCATGATGGAGGAGGTTGTGGAATGAGGTTTTGAAAGATGAGTGTGGTTTTGAAATGCAGAGTGGGAGAGGCTATTTAATGTTGAAATACCGAGGGAAAAACAGCAAAAACAAAAGCCTAGAGGCTAAAAAATAAAAATAAAAAATGACAAAGATGACAACAAAAACACTAGATTTGATCAGGTTTTGTTTTATGGCATGGAATAGAGGTGACCCCCTCCCTTATTTGTTCATTAATTCATCTACTGAGTCATTTAACAGATATTTGTTGAGTGCTCCTTCTAAGTGTCACTGAGTTAGATCCAAATTTCAAACACAGGAAATCACAATTTTTATGGTCCCTCATTCTGGAAGTTTCCAATCTAGTGGGCAAGATGGACTTCTTTTAATATTTTACCTATTGGTTGTAGAATTATAGGCTGAGGCGGGGGGTGGGCAGGGGACGGGGTGGAAGCTGTGAAGTAAGGACACAGGCCCTTTAAGGACAGATGGCAAAAGGAACTTGACTTGGTGGCCCTCAGGGGAAAAGACCCTGAAGTGAGAGCTAGCAGGGTACGGAGTTAATTAAATGGGGGAAAGATGGGTAGAAATGGAAAACAATGATTTAAGGAAAAGGAAAAGGGTATTTAAGGGCTTTGTGGAGAGAGAAGTGGTCAAACAATGGCTATTACCTATTTCACTTATCCTAGGGATTCTTTTAGGCCTGTCTGTGGCTTTAGTGCTGCCCAAACTGGGTGGTTCTTTTTTCCCTACATCACCATGTGTTTCTCAACTGACTACAGATTAAAATCACAATAAGGGGAGTGTGTGTATACTTTTTAAAGCCAACAACTTATGACTCCTCTCCCAATGATTCTGATTTAGTTGG
>NW_011888810.1:11597009-11603898 GCF_000151845.1 Pteropus vampyrus
CTCCCTTATTTGTTCATTAATTCATCTACTGAGTCATTTAACAGATATTTGTTGAGTGCTCCTTCTGAGTGTCACTGAGTTAGATCCAAATTTCAAACACAGGAAATCACAATTTTTATGGTCCCTCATTCTGGAAGTTTCCAATCTAGTGGGCAAGATGGACTTCTTTTAATATTTTACCTATTGGTTGTAGAATTATAGGCTGAGGCGGGGGGTGGGCAGGGGACGGGGTGGAAGCTGTGAAGTAAGGACACAGGCCCTTTAAGGACAGATGGCAAAAGGAACTTGACTTGGTGGCCCTCAGGGGAAAAGACCCTGAAGTGAGAGCTAGCAGGGTACGGAGTTAATTAAATGGGGGAAAGATGGGTAGAAATGGAAAACAATGATTTAAGGAAAAGGAAAAGGGTATTTAAGGGCTTTGTGGAGAGAGAAGTGGTCAAACAATGGCTATTACCTATTTCACTTATCCTAGGGATTCTTTTAGGCCTGTCTGTGGCTTTAGTGCTGCCCAAACTGGGTGGTTCTTTTTTCCCTACATCACCATGTGTTTCTCAACTGACTACAGATTAAAATCACAATAAGGGGAGTGTGTGTATACTTTTTAAAGCCAACAACTTATGACTCCTCTCCCAATGATTCTGATTTAGTTGGCATGAAGTGTGGCCTGGTAATTGGCTCCCAGGGGTCTTTCACTGTGCAGTTGGGTTTGAGCCCCACCCACTTGCTAGGCGATCAGTTCACCCAGTTCTTGAATAGTTTAGCTGCTCAGGATTGGGATGGGGGTGGCGGGGGTGGAGGAGGGGCCGTTCTTGAAAATGTAGAGGCTGCCAACAAATCAGTCTTGTTAAAACTCACCAGTCGGATCCCGTTCTGGGCTTCCTGACTCTGTGCTAACTGGGAAGACTTGGTTATTATTCTGAAGTCAAATCTCTAGAAGTTGGCCATCAACAAATAAGCAATCATGATAGAATTCACTCCCTGACCTCCCTAGGAAGAGTGAGTCACTTCCTTTTATTTTCCCACAGTGCTTTAAGGCATCTCTCTTGGCATTTCTAGCTTTTAATTGCATGTTCTCATTTTCTCATGCGCGCTCGCTCTCTCTCTCTCTCTCTCTCTCTCTCTCTCTCTCTCTCTCTCTCTCTCTCCCCCTCCCCACCTTCCCCCACTCTTTCTCTCTCTTTCCATCTCTAAGGACTATTGGCCTTTTAACAATTAGAGTCCTTCTTAGTCTCCCTCATATCTCTCTCTAGAGCTCGGCACCAATTTCTGCACTTAGCTGATGTTCAGTAAATGTGGGAAAGGCAGAGATCTCTCTGAAATCTGGGAGTTGCTATTCCTCAACACCTAAGGCACACATTCAAAGCAAACCATGATAGAGTGGGAGGTGCAGAGTGAAACAAAGGCAGATCTATGTCAGTAGTCTGACTCTTCCCTTTAGCTGGGGGACTTTCTTACCGATTAACTGCTTGGAGCCTCAGTCTCCTCATCTGTTGAATGGGGATAATCAAACTTAACTTTAGGAGAAACTGAGGGATTTTAAAAGGCGCTGTGTACAGGCCTGGTAGTTTAATAGGTCCATAGCGAATGGATAAGAAAAACTGATAACAAAAATAGGTAGCCATTACTAAAATCAGGAGGCATCACACAGGTCTAAGCTGTGAGTGCCCCAAACTCCAGCCTGAACCTTCCTCCAGGAAAATTTAGACTCTCCAGCTCCAGTTTCATACACTCTGCACTTCTGTTTATTTATCTGTCTCCCCTCCTACCCAGACTATAAACACTGGAGCACAGAGACCTTGTCTGTATTATTTTTCACTAGACTCCCAGTTCCAGCTGGGTCCGGCCCATCATAAATGCTCAGTAATATATTTGCTTCGTCTGCAAAATGGCGGCAAAAATACCTCTTGGATTGATGGAAAAAGGATAGGCCTGATGCTCACTTAGAAGTCTTATATCCCTGAGGTAGGTGGTTATTAGAAAGTCACCTGACTTCTCAAACTCTATTCTCATGTGCTCAGTGTGGAGTTGAGTTGGATCATCTCTGTGGACCCTCCTTCTAGCCTCTGAATCATGGTAACTCAAAAACTGTACTTTCTATACCCAATACCATGGATCAGGCCCACAGAAGAGATGTAAAACGAATTATTTGGGGCTCCATGTACTAGACCAAGCTTTCTTTTATGAAATTAATTCGAGCTCATCAGTTTATTCACTTATACATTTGTATATTCATTCATACAATATTTTTTGGTAATCTGAAATGTAATGTTTATTTTATTACATCTTATAAATACAACATAGTCCCTACCCTCCAAAAGGCAGCAGTCTACAGAGGAATACAAAAACATGAACCCACAATTTTAATATAATATGGGGAGTGTTCTGATATAGATATTCCCAAGGTATAGTGACTTCCCTAGAGAGAGAGGAACCTAATTATTTGCATCTGATGAGTAGAGTGGTATGAATCATGGAATATGGAGGACTTCATAGATTAGGTGCTATATTGAATTGATCTCAGAGAGTGAATAGACTTTCTAAAAAAAAAAAAAGTTAAAGAGAAAGAAAAGGAGAAAGAAAATGGTTGAAGGAAGCATATCTAATAGAATGGAGCTAAGAAATAGCATGGAGTATTCTGGCATCTACAAATACAGCTCTTCGAGGCTGAGAAATGCAAGGAAGGTGTTGCAGGAGCTGAAGTGAGAGTTAGCCAGGGGCCAAATCCCAAAGGGACCCTGGCCCCTCCTAACTCTGAGGGTCTTTACAAAGACCAAGCCTCAACAAGGAATCAGGGGCCCTCTGAAAAGGGAAACAGCCTGCACCCTGGGGTCCGCGCCTGCTCTCCCACAGTGAGTGTGTTCCAGGGCTGATTCTGGTCTGTGTCCACAGTCAGATCTGGGTGTAGCCTTCTTTGTAACATATTTTCCCAGCTCCTTATCACAGCTTCTGTTCTTGTTATGGCAACAGCTGTGAATGTCTCCATTGGGGTGGGTCATGCCCCTAGATTAGTAATCTCTGCTCCACAGCTCAGTGTTTTTTCAGTTGGCTGGAGGGTGCAGTCATCCCAGGGAGAAGAAGATGGGAATGCTACTGAGTATCAGCTAACCTTCTTCTCTCCTCACTAGGACTCCACGAACAAACATTAGCCAGCTTTAAACCAAGGGCTAAGACTTGTGCTTGATTCCTCACGCTCCTGGATGTCCAGGACAAATCAGCAGGCAGTCCATCAGAGCAGACCAGAAGGTCACGAGGTATAAGGACTGATGATGAGCTTTGATAGTCAGACCGACCTGGATTCATACTCTGCCGTGGCCATTTTCTGGCTCTGTGTCTTCACAAAGTAATTACTTTGTTCAGTCTTTAGTTTCCTCATTTGTAAAATGAGGATCGTAATACCTACCTTCTAAGTTTATTTTTCAGATTCAACAGGGCAAGCACTTAAAGCACCATGAGAGTTGTCTGACACATGGCAGGCACTTAATACACATTCATCATCATTGTCTAAAATAAATCATATTAAATAAATCATATTAAATAAAATAAATATTAAATAAATATTAAATATTAAATAAATCATATTAAATAAAATAAGTCATATTAAATCAAGTTGTCATTACGCAAGTCTGACAGGCAGGCACAGCACCTGATTCTATCTTTGGCTCCCAAAAAATCATAGTGGATTTTGGAAAAATTACTGGACCTTCCCTCATCTCAGTTTCCCACTATGACAAAGGAATGGGGTAGATTCGATGATCTGCCTATGAACATTTTGAGTTCTGATAGCCCATAGTTTCTTAACTAAGACTGATACCCACATATACACCACTGTTTGTCTGGATAACCACCCAATGACTGTTCTGTGTAAAAACGCAGTAGCAGTGGACTTTATAAAATACCTAGAAGGTTGCAAATAGGATTACAAACGCTTTTTTTTAACTTAAATTTTTCTAAAGCTTTCCTACTAGCAACTTTTCTCTTAGTCCAGCAGAGTACATATACATCATTTTTAGCTAACTGAAGACTCGTTGCATAGCACCATCAAGGATTCCTGTGATCTCCTTAAGGGAGGGAGAATGCTTTGTTTTTCTTTTCTATTTTCTCAGCCCCTATCATATGGCATGACATATAGTGACTTCTGTACACATATTTATTAGTTGAATAAGTAAAAGAATGAGTGAACAAGTCAATGAATGAATGAATGAACGTACACTTCTAATTGCTTCAAAGGTTTACATGGACTCAGTATGGAAGTAACAATTTTCAAGGCATTATAGGACTGCAGAGACAAAAGAGATTTAAAGTCTATCCTTCTTGTGATGCTGAGAATCTTACTACAGTAATCTGACAGTGCAAGTCTGTGTCAGCTGATAGAGAACCCAGTACCTCCCAAGGCAGTGCATTTCACTTTGAGGCAACTGTGACTGTGAGAGTCCGTCTTTCTGTTGTTGAGCCTGAGTCTGTCTTCTGCTGCAATTAAAAGAGGCAACAGGTATATAGACTTGTTATCTAGGGAAGTTAATTGACCATACAGATAAAGCCACTGTGTGTGTGTCTTTCTGTGTGTGTGTCTGTATGTGTCTGTGTGTGTCTGTGTGTGTCTTTGTGTATCCGTGTGTAGGGGGAGATGTCATATGATGGGGTCAGCAAGGTCCAAGGAATTGTATTTGGCCTTGTGACGGCATTCAGAGCTGACTAGACCTAGGAAAGTAATTCATGCCAACCAAGTTTACACGATACCAATGTATGAACTCAATCAAAATTTATTCATTTTAAATATAGAATTTTTTTTTTTTTACATTGCCAGGACACACCTATCTGCTATTTCAGGCATGTGAGAAATCAATCTGAACTTCAGAAGGTAGCTGAGTGGGGTGATTTTGAAATCTGTTTCTCCTAGGCTCTTGAGAGAGGTGGATAAAACAACCCTCCACCTCATCAGAGGATACCTCTCAGCAGATAGAATAAGGTGTGTCCTCCAGGTCAGTTTCATTTCCATGAAAGAGATCCACTACATGAACTGCCTTTACCTTCCCTTTTCTGCTCTTGGTGCAGACCACATTCTATCTCTTGCGGGATATGAGAGTTTTGTATATTCAGTGCAACATAGAATAAACCAGGTCACTGTTTTCTACTCTTGCTTACTGTCAGTGATTAAATGAGGCATCTGTTCCCAGTGATGGATCATCCTGTAGCTTGTGTTAAAGTTTTAGATATGCCAACACGGTTATGTCATTCTCAGACCCACCCTGGTCATCTTGATAAATGCATACCTTCCTGCATTCCCTTAGCTTCCCATTTTCTGAGTTTTTCTTGGGTTGGGCATGTTTACACATGCATGATATCATTCCTTTGACAATTTTATCAAGGTAACTGTCAAAGAGAGAGGCAGGAACTGTAGGTTGGTTATCTTAATATTTATTCTGGTCCCCTTCTTCCTATTGACTTCAACTACTGTATAGATATTTCCCAGCCTCCAGTGAAGTTAGAGATAGCCAGGTAATACTGTTCTGACCAGTTAGTTATAAATGGAAATCCTTCAGCCCTTTTCTTTTCTCTCCCTTGAACTATCTGGCTTGATTTGGTACTAATACTCATTAATAAATCAGACCTACAGGATTTGGATCCATGTTATGACCTGGAGAGTTTCAGGCTCATTGGGGATCCTCCTGGCCTCTCAGCTATAAATCAGTCTCTTGAAGATCCGAACTTCTATCTCACCGGCTGCTGGAGTTGTCATCCTGTGAGACCTGACCCCACTCTCTGAGAAAGTAACTTGGCAGGTATTTCTCTTGCTTGGTTACTGGTAGAAAAGACAGATGTGCAAAATCACAGATCAGGAAGTGTAATGGCTTGCCAACTTGGCCAAAGCAAGTTGAAAGACTAATAATTTAATTCCAACGAGAATAGGTACACCAAAGAGGAGAAAGCCTTTTAATCCTAAAGGCATGTAACTTTTAAGGTAGCTTAAAAAGGCAGAGGGTAGTCTTTGGAGTCATATCAATTTAAATTTGAATGTTGGCTCTAGCACTTACTGGTCGTGTTGTTCTGGGCTGGTTACTTAATCTTTCTTAGACTCAGTTTCCTCATATGCTAAATGGGAATCATAGAAGAACCTCATTCATAAAGTTGAAAGGGACTCAATAAAATAATACATGTAAAGCACTTTACAAATGAGATGATAATTATTCCCAGGTGGGAGACGATTAATCTTGAGATGATTAATATTCTGATAAAAGAACAAGAACAGTGTAGGGAATTGGGTTTCAGTCAGCAAGAATAACTTACACATATGCTGGGACAAACAATCTTGAAATTCCCCATATGGCCCCTCAATACCAAAGAGGGAAAGAGTTGCCTCCACATGAGGAGAAAATGCAAGGCAACCATAAATACTATCTGTACCCAGTCTACGAAGGACAAAGATGTTAGCCAGACATTTTCACAGCATCTGTCTTTAGGAAGATGTGGCACAGTAAGAATACAGAGTTTGGAGTCATAATGACCGGGTTTGAATATCTGGCTGTATGGACTTGGATATGTTATCTGACCTTCCTGTACCTTGATATTCTCATTTGAGAAATCATTGTGGTTCCAGCTGCTTTCCAAGATAGCTTATTACTTACAGAATTTGATGCTAGTTGTTTTAGTGAGTGCTTTTTTTTTTTTTTTTTTTAAATCATCCATGCCTAGTATGATTTCAAAGGGCAGCCATGTGAATAGAAGGGAGTGATCTGGCCCCAACTTCCACACATCACAGCCACAAATTCCTGGGTGGATCTTGGCTCAGTCTGAGGGGGAAGAGGTGTGTCTGAGGCCTGGTTTCAATCCTGTCTGCCCCTGGAGAAAATTCAGTTCCTATTTTTGACATGCCTTGGGAAAGTGTTGAGAG
>NW_011888810.1:11605063-11609677 GCF_000151845.1 Pteropus vampyrus
AGACCCACCCTGGTCATCTTGATAAATGCATACCTTCCTGCATTCCCTTAGCTTCCCATTTTCTGAGTTTTTCTTGGGTTGGGCATGTTTACACATGCATGATATCATTCCTTTGACAATTTTATCAAGGTAACTGTCAAAGAGAGAGGCAGGAACTGTAGGTTGGTTATCTTAATATTTATTCTGGTCCCCTTCTTCCTATTGACTTCAACTACTGTATAGATATTTCCCAGCCTCCAGTGAAGTTAGAGATAGCCAGGTAATACTGTTCTGACCAGTTAGTTATAAATGGAAATCCTTCAGCCCTTTTCTTTTCTCTCCCTTGAACTATCTGGCTTGATTTGGTACTAATACTCATTAATAAATCAGACCTACAGGATTTGGATCCATGTTATGACCTGGAGAGTTTCAGGCTCATTGGGGATCCTCCTGGCCTCTCAGCTATAAATCAGTCTCTTGAAGATCCGAACTTCTATCTCACCGGCTGCTGGAGTTGTCATCCTGTGAGACCTGACCCCACTCTCTGAGAAAGTAACTTGGCAGGTATTTCTCTTGCTTGGTTACTGGTAGAAAAGACAGATGTGCAAAATCACAGATCAGGAAGTGTAATGGCTTGCCAACTTGGCCAAAGCAAGTTGAAAGACTAATAATTTAATTCCAACGAGAATAGGTACACCAAAGAGGAGAAAGCCTTTTAATCCTAAAGGCATGTAACTTTTAAGGTAGCTTAAAAAGGCAGAGGGTAGTCTTTGGAGTCATATCAATTTAAATTTGAATGTTGGCTCTAGCACTTACTGGTCGTGTTGTTCTGGGCTGGTTACTTAATCTTTCTTAGACTCAGTTTCCTCATATGCTAAATGGGAATCATAGAAGAACCTCATTCATAAAGTTGAAAGGGACTCAATAAAATAATACATGTAAAGCACTTTACAAATGAGATGATAATTATTCCCAGGTGGGAGACGATTAATCTTGAGATGATTAATATTCTGATAAAAGAACAAGAACAGTGTAGGGAATTGGGTTTCAGTCAGCAAGAATAACTTACACATATGCTGGGACAAACAATCTTGAAATTCCCCATATGGCCCCTCAATACCAAAGAGGGAAAGAGTTGCCTCCACATGAGGAGAAAATGCAAGGCAACCATAAATACTATCTGTACCCAGTCTACGAAGGACAAAGATGTTAGCCAGACATTTTCACAGCATCTGTCTTTAGGAAGATGTGGCACAGTAAGAATACAGAGTTTGGAGTCATAATGACCGGGTTTGAATATCTGGCTGTATGGACTTGGATATGTTATCTGACCTTCCTGTACCTTGATATTCTCATTTGAGAAATCATTGTGGTTCCAGCTGCTTTCCAAGATAGCTTATTACTTACAGAATTTGATGCTAGTTGTTTTAGTGAGTGCTTTTTTTTTTTTTTTTTTTAAATCATCCATGCCTAGTATGATTTCAAAGGGCAGCCATGTGAATAGAAGGGAGTGATCTGGCCCCAACTTCCACACATCACAGCCACAAATTCCTGGGTGGATCTTGGCTCAGTCTGAGGGGGAAGAGGTGTGTCTGAGGCCTGGTTTCAATCCTGTCTGCCCCTGGAGAAAATTCAGTTCCTATTTTTGACATTCCTTGGGAAAGTGTTGAGAGAGCTCAGAGGGTGGAGAAAAACCCAAGTTTGCTTAATACTGGTTTCCAAGATATCCATGCATTCCTTTTTCAGTACCAGTATTTCTTTCAAATTTTCTGCTGCATGACTGTGTTGGTTTCTTCTGTCTCTAGTTCATCTTCTGTCTCTAGTTCAACAAGATCCAGAGATCTTGTTTCCTCTCAACAATATGGCAGGCGATTTAGTAGTTTAATTGTAGGTTTAAATGAAAGACTCACAGATATCAGTACCAAAAATTGTACGTTTTACAGATGAGACAACTAAGTTATAGAGGTCTGGCTTATCTTAAAACTCATAGTTCAGTTAATAGCAGAGATAAAACTTGATCTCTGAGAGTCCTACCTAGGCCTGTTTCCTCCATGCCCAGGTGAAGAGACATCTGTTCTGGTACCACTTTTCTATTAAACCAGGCTTCCTGGTAAGTGACATAGTGTGACAGAAAAAGAACAACCCGTGGATTTTTGAATGGGCTACAATTGAGGTTGCAGCCTTGACCAAATTACATTCTTTGCCCATTGTCTGCATCTGGGCATTATTTAGGGTTAGAGTAAGAGTCAGTAAGATCATATGCCTCACATTTACCTAGGGAGAGAGACCATGAAGGGTTTTAAAGGGAATCAGTCTAATTGATTATTCTGGCTATAACAGAAAATGCATTAGAGAAGACAAGACTGTGCTAATCCAGATAAGAGCTGATGGTCTGGACCAAAGCAGTTATCCTGGACATGGAAAGCAGTAGAGAGGCCTGAATGGGAACAGAGGGCGAAGCATAGTATGAGTTCCTTTAGGGCTGATCTCACTGAACTTTCCACAGCTCCCTTTTGTGCCTTGAATTAAAATCTTGGCATAATTTTTATCTCTCTTCTAATGTACCTCGATGCCCATCTATTCTGTTGCTAAGCATGTCAATTTTACTTCCTCAAAGTTAATAATTTCCTAATGGGTATCTCTTGTGTCAGGCACTGTGTGAGAAGAAGTCAAATAAATAAAATTTTATGGTGGATTAGATTTGAAAGATGAGGCAGGGCTTTTTTGTTTGTTTGTTTTTCTTTTTTAAAGAAAGATTCTTTGGATTCTGGCTTATAAATCAGGGTGTTTGGTAGAGAGAACATTGGATGAGAAAACCAGGTCTGGGGAATGGATCTTGAGTTTGGTTTTAGCTGTGTTCAGGTGATCAAAGGAAGATTTCAAGTTGACAGTTATGGAATCTGATTAGAACCATGTATTCTCAGTATGACCTTGAATAGGCTGCTTGATCTTTCTGAAACTCAGTTTCTCCATCAGTAAAACATGTAAACTAATCACACCTCTTTAGGCTGACGTTGGACTTAAATGATCTCCCCGCAAGAGCATTTAGTATAGCCACTAGAATCTCATTAGTGCTCAATAATGGAGAGCTACTGTGTTAGTGTGCTAGGCTTGGTTTCTTCTGAGGCTTTTCTCTTTGGCTTGCAGATGATCATCTTCTTGTCTTTACATGATCTTTTCTCTGCGTGCACATGCCTCTGGGACCCCTTTTGTGTTCAGATTTTCTTTTTATGAGGACATCATTCAGAGTGGATTAGGGCCCACCCTGAAGTGCTCATTTTAACTTAATCACCTCTTTAAATGTCTTATCTCCAAGTACAATCACATTCTGAGAGTACCGAGGGTTAGGACTTCCACAGAGGAATTTTGGAAGGCCCGTAACAGCCTATGTTTCTTTAATCACAGGGATAAGAATTTGTCCTCATTTTTATTGGTCTCCTAAACCTTTAATCATGTCACATTATTTGTGCTCTAACTTGAGAAGTTCATGAAACATAATACCATGTGGTTAGAGTATTGTGGCATTGAAGTCAGACTTAAAAGGAATCACTAGGAAGAAAGTCAGCCATATGCCCTGTGTCATTGCTTCATGTGTTTCTCCACTTCTCCCTTCTTCTCATTAAGCAACAAGACTAAATGATTTTGTCATCAGTAGAACTTGCTGTGCCCACCAGCTATTCTCTCTTCTTCTGGTAATAGATCCTCCCCTCCCCCCTCCCCCACCCACCCATTTTGGAACACTCTTCTCCCTCGTTCTTAGTCTATGTGATTTCTGTATGGCTGATGACATCCGTGCAGGCTCCAGTAGAGATGTGATCCAGGCTCGAGCTAAAATGTAGAACATCTACCTGGATTAAATATTTTACTCAGAGTTTCTCCATATAACTCAAAACTTTGCTAAAACGATCGAATAAGAGACACTGTGTCTACAGATCCTAGACACTAAGGAATAGCAAGCTGTGTGCCATTTCGACTACTTTATAAATAGAGTCCAACTAGAAATGGAGCTGACAAATAGGATCTCAAAATCAAGAGATGAGTAAGAAACAACATTATTTGAATGGTGACGTTGAGCCATATCTAACACCGTAGGAAACCTCTTGACTTCCTGGGTATGTGAATAAATAAATCCTTTTTTAATTTGAAAATAGTTTGAGTTGGATGGCAGTCCCCTGCAGTAGAAAGATACCTGACTATAGAAATTGGGCTGTAATGTAAATTCGTTTGACTCAGAGGCTCAAGTTTTGCCATGTATGCCTCAGGTGAAAGAACAGTGCTTTTGCCTCTGGATGGGGATTAGCTTAGGTCAGTTACTCCAGAGACAAACCATGATGTAAAGATCTGGTTACAGTGTGAGGTGGACAACAGGTGTTTGTTTTCTCTAAAGGATCACAATCCTACTCTTGTTCTTATCCCTGAAAACTTTTGCCCCATTATTTTGTCCAGTTTTATAGTTTATACTGGGAGGGTGAGCCCTGTATCTGTTACATTATCATGGCTAGGGGAAGACTCTATCCATTGAAAAAAAATTACTGTAAGAGTTTTACTACCTTTTCTAAAATACCATCTGAAAAAATCATAGTGAAAATTGTGTAAATGTTTTGCAGAAGAGGCTTAAACAAAGGACCTAAGAAC
>NW_011888810.1:11609727-11616008 GCF_000151845.1 Pteropus vampyrus
GAGGGTTAGGACTTCCACAGAGGAATTTTGGAAGGCCCGTAACAGCCTATGTTTCTTTAATCACAGGGATAAGAATTTGTCCTCATTTTTATTGGTCTCCTAAACCTTTAATCATGTCACATTATTTGTGCTCTAACTTGAGAAGTTCATGAAACATAATACCATGTGGTTAGAGTATTGTGGCATTGAAGTCAGACTTAAAAGGAATCACTAGGAAGAAAGTCAGCCATATGCCCTGTGTCATTGCTTCATGTGTTTCTCCACTTCTCCCTTCTTCTCATTAAGCAACAAGACTAAATGATTTTGTCATCAGTAGAACTTGCTGTGCCCACCAGCTATTCTCTCTTCTTCTGGTAATAGATCCTCCCCTCCCCCCTCCCCCACCCACCCATTTTGGAACACTCTTCTCCCTCGTTCTTAGTCTATGTGATTTCTGTATGGCTGATGACATCCGTGCAGGCTCCAGTAGAGATGTGATCCAGGCTCGAGCTAAAATGTAGAACATCTACCTGGATTAAATATTTTACTCAGAGTTTCTCCATATAACTCAAAACTTTGCTAAAACGATCGAATAAGAGACACTGTGTCTACAGATCCTAGACACTAAGGAATAGCAAGCTGTGTGCCATTTCGACTACTTTATAAATAGAGTCCAACTAGAAATGGAGCTGACAAATAGGATCTCAAAATCAAGAGATGAGTAAGAAACAACATTATTTGAATGGTGACGTTGAGCCATATCTAACACCGTAGGAAACCTCTTGACTTCCTGGGTATGTGAATAAATAAATCCTTTTTTAATTTGAAAATAGTTTGAGTTGGATGGCAGTCCCCTGCAGTAGAAAGATACCTGACTATAGAAATTGGGCTGTAATGTAAATTCGTTTGACTCAGAGGCTCAAGTTTTGCCATGTATGCCTCAGGTGAAAGAACAGTGCTTTTGCCTCTGGATGGGGATTAGCTTAGGTCAGTTACTCCAGAGACAAACCATGATGTAAAGATCTGGTTACAGTGTGAGGTGGACAACAGGTGTTTGTTTTCTCTAAAGGATCACAATCCTACTCTTGTTCTTATCCCTGAAAACTTTTGCCCCATTATTTTGTCCAGTTTTATAGTTTATACTGGGAGGGTGAGCCCTGTATCTGTTACATTATCATGGCTAGGGGAAGACTCTATCCATTGAAAAAAAATTACTGTAAGAGTTTTACTACCTTTTCTAAAATACCATCTGAAAAAATCATAGTGAAAATTGTGTAAATGTTTTGCAGAAGAGGCTTAAACAAAGGACCTAAGAACAAATTTGAGCTTGTAGATTTACAAGGTGAAAGTCCACAGGATGAAAAAGTGAGAAGTTTCTGGTTATACTGCAGACTAACCCTATGATCCTGGGTAAATCACTTCACTCCTCTAAATTTCAGCTGTCAAGTGGATATTGTAGGAGATATTCTAAAGTAGACTGATAACTACACTAATATTAATTCTAGTATCCATTTTAATTCTAATGCTAATAGTAGCACTATTAGCTTTCATCTACTGAATGCTTACAGTGATCTGGGCATGTGCTTAACTTTATGTACATGATCTCTGTTGATTCTCATAAAAATCCTGGGAGGAATTATATTTCTTTTTGTAGGTGGGGAAAATGGAGGACAGGTTTGACTAGGTCACACAATATATATAGTTGGTGGAGCCGATATTTGAATGCAGGTCTCTTAGATTCCAAAGCCCAAGCTCTTTGTTTCTATACACTGTTCTTCCATAACCATTATTTAGACTTGTGGGGATCACAGCAGACCACGTAGAAGAATCCACCCATCCTGTGCGAACCCATTCCTTTCCTGTGCTGTTAACCCCATTCTTCCCAGCTGTGCAGAGTTTAGCATAAGAGGCCCACAAACTAAAGTTGTGCACATCACTCTTGCTAATGAATCAAACCTCAAACGATGGTTTGGGGTCCATTATTACTTTCCGTAATAATGTCTAATTTATACATTTCTCACAGGTCCTGTAGGTTAATTTACCAGGGGAAAAAAAGAGTGAGTAAAAACCTATTAGTCTTTTTTTTTTTTTCCCCTGCCTCAGAAATTATAGACTTGGATGTTTCTATGAGGCAACATTAATAATGCATTTATCATTTCGAGCCCTTAACCTCTTAAGTTCTTCAAACAGAATTAAAAGAATCCTGAACTACTAAATAATTGCATTATGTGGCTGAATGAAGAGAGCGAACACCTCTAAAATGACACTAATCTATTTATTCTCCTCCTCACTGCCCCACCACTCAGAATGGGGGGGTGGGGGCGCTGTCACGACACTTTCTTTCTCCCCAGTTAGGCACCGACACGTCCTCCCCCAGCCGTCACTACACTACCAGCCAATTTTCCCCCACTAGCAGGGACCATACAGATGAAGTGCAGGCATGGTTAATTGCACATCTTCTCTTTGTAAACACATCACTTTGGGGTTTTTGTTTTGGTTTGTTTTGTTTTCGTCTTCTCTGGTAGTTGTTTCAGGGCATAAAGACATATTTATAGGACTTATGCATTAACACATACCGTTTTGTTAATAACTTTGCAGGTCAGCTTCAGCTGGCCTAGTTTCCGGGACTAAAGACTTTGGGGTCCTGTCCCACCCACTTTTTAGATCAGTGCTGATGAAGGCTGAGAAGATCCTGTGAGACTGGTAGCCACATTAAAGGGAGTCTGGAATTAGTCTCGCGACCCTAGAGTGTATACGTGGCTGGAGCAGGGCGAGAGGGCCTCTCAGCACAAATCCACATGTACTCTTTCACAGACGGCTGTCTTTTTTTTTTTACCCTTAGTTGTGGTGACAACTTCCAATCCCAGTCTTATCTCTCCCTGAATACAGGTCTGCTTGATGTACACTCCAATTCCTAAGCAGTTACCAAGCCCTGACAAATGGAAGATCATCTCTTCCACCCATCTCATACCCTGGCTAATCATAGGCTTTCTATTTCATTCATTCAAAATTAAATAGGTTGAGTGGACGAAGGCATGAATGAATGCCACCCTACCAGATTCCCTACCCAGTGATGACTTGTATACTGCTTTAACTTGGGAATATAAGCACAACGCTTCCTGTGGTTCCCCACACAGAGGACAAGGCCCTTCCCAACCACCAATATTTCAGTTTATTCTACCCAGTTCTGCCCATCTGGCCTCTCCCCTACCCCAGCTACCCACCTGTTTAGTGGATGAGCCACCAGCTATCATAATAAATTCTGAAGAATCCCTTCAGGATGCCCAAACATTTAGATGGCCATTGTTTATACGTTTGGTTAGCAGAATGAAAGATTCATTAATAGCCGAAATGTATTTTTCATTCACAAAAGATCTAAGAATGTCTATAAAATATGCCCTTTTACATTTCCCATAAATTAACCTCTCAGTCCATACAGATCCATCTAGACATATACCCCAAACTCTTTTTCTTCCTCTGATTTCCCTTCATCTTCTAGTCTGCCGTTTTACTCTGGATGTTATTCTATGCCTCTGTCTGCATCCCAGGGCCCCGAGCTGACCACAGAGTTGAGATTTGTCCCACTCTTGCTAATCATAATTCTTAAATAAGAGGGTAAGACGTTCTAAAATGCATGATGCTCAGTTCCCAGAGGTCCTACAGTCTGATAAGAAACTTGGTTTTAGTTAAGTTTCACCTTGTCCTGGTGTCACATCATTCCGTTTCACTGCAGAATGGCGAAGGCATTATATTTCCTTAGGAATTCTCTCACAGCCCCGTCACATTTGTGATGCTGTGCGCGCTCAAGGGGTTCAGCCTTTTAGAAACTTCAGACTTGAGTAGCTGCAAGACAAACTTAGCTTTTCCTTTTTAATGGGGATGGCTTCTTCATTTGTATCCTGACAAAATGTGCTGCTTTTTTCCTTCCTCACCAAAGACTGTCTCTACATAAACCTTGAGAGAATAAGGATGAAGACATGAGTGAGGGGTATGAGTCACCCTATTTTGCCTCCTTAGACTCTCAACCAGGGACTTTATGACAGTTGCTTTGAAAAGTACTCAAGGTTTATAATGCAATCTCTACTTTTTTTTTCTTACCTTATTCTACAGTGGCCAAAATGGGTATTTGGACATTTGGGAAGGACACAGTGGGATTGTTAAGGCTTTATGCAATGGATACCAAAGGCCAACTAAACTTAGACAATTCATCCGCGGTTCCATAAGAATTGTACATTTCACAGTGCCAGAATTTCTCCCTTTTTTGTATGATTTTTTCCCCCTTCTTTCCTCATAGACAGTCTCTGCCTTGGGGCCAGTGTAGAGTCCAGTATTATCTGTTTGCATACTTTCTCCATGGTAGCCTCAAATGTGCGGGCACACACACATACACACACTCATGCAGAACTTCCCTGTTTCAGTCTCTGGAAGAGCGTCTTAAGACCACAGAGTTGAGGTTTTTCTCACCCTTGCTAATCTTGATTCTTAACTACAGAGATGAGAAATTCTAAAATGCACACCATTCAGTTCCCAGAGGTCTTACAGTCTGAAAATGAATTTCGTTTTAGTTAAGCTTCCCCGTGCATTGGAGTCATGTTATTCTATTTAACTGCAGACTAGAGAAGGCAGTGTATTTCCTTTGGAATTCCATAACAGTTCCCATCATGTTTGCATTGCTATTCGTTCATTATTCCAGTTGTTCCTTGCAAAAACTCTCAGAAGTATCTTCATTTGACACATAAGAACACCTAGGCTTAAATCAATTTATTGACTAGTTCAATGAGGCATGACTAATAAATAAGAAATTAAGAATTTAGAATTCAGGACTATTATATGATCCTGAAGCTGGCATGCTTCACTGAACTTCCTTAGAAAACAATGTTCTGTTTTTCACATTTTGTCATTTTTATGGTCTACAATAATTTTATGTCCTCATTATACTACATAATGAAAATGTAGAAAACATGGGGGGAAGGGGAAAAAAAAAAAAACAGGGATAGAGAGAGGTCGAGAGGAGCTTCCAGTAGTCTCAACTTCCAAACCAAACCACCTTATTATTTTTAGGATAAATTAGAACAGCATGATCAGTGCTAAGTGAGACCACTTCCATTAGAAACCAAAGAGCAGTGATTACAGGTGATTGGTGAGCATTTTCATTGGCTGCTGTGTTTGGATTGCTCTTCTGTCTTAATCATAAAAGATTTGACCATCAGTGGTGAAATTCTACTCCTAATATGAGCCGAGTGCCTCTCATATTGGCATATCTCGTGAAGCGAATTAGCTACCTAATAGCTAACACGATGACATGAAGAGAAGTCAAATGTAGCATTGATTTCCCAGGAGGTTTCAAAGTAGATCAAGTAACACTAAAATAAAATTGTCCAACTAGAAAATGGTTCTCATCAGAATATTTTTTCTCCCCTGTAAATAAATGGCTAGTCCAATTCGAGAACTTCATGGGCTATGGACGACGCTGCGTAGTGTGGTTTCACAAGAGCTTGTTACCATTTTTTATTCTTGTCTGTAATATGAAACTGGTCACATAAAGACGAAAAACTGGTTTAATTTTGAGAATTCTCCCTAATCTGTCTTTTGCCCTTTCCCTTTGAGAAAGACAGAAATAACAATGATAAAACTGGCTCCCAGCTTCCTGCAAATCTCCTGCTGGGAGAATGTTTAATAACTTCTCCCAGAACTTGCAGGGTTCTTTTTGTTCTGCTACTTGACTTACCATCTGGTTCAGGGATTTCCAATCATAAAAATATGGTAAGAGGAGCAATTGAAATAATTATTAAGAATACAAGCTCCCCTATTTCCTATGAGAAAACTTTTACAAAACATATGTTAGCACATAGAATAGTGTTCAGAGTCAGACTTTAGCTTGAATCCTAGCTTGGTGTCTTTGGGGAAGACATTTCTCTTTTTCGAGTATCAGTGGCCTCAGCCACATAATAGGGTCACATATTTGTAGTTTCATTATTAAATATAGTAATACGATTTTAAAGTCAACATCTATTGTGTTCATGCTGTACCAGGCAGGATGCTAAGCACTTTATGCATGTTATCACATTTAATATTCAGAAAAACCTCCTTTACAGTATCTTTATCCTTCTTTTGTTATTTTGTTTTGTTTTGTTTTTGCAGATAAGAATCTGAGACTTAGAGATGTTAATTTTATTACCTAAGGCTACTGTGTTATTATGTGGCAGAGTCAGGATTTAAACTTCCGTATTCTTGCTCTGGAATTCTTACTTTAAATATTTGCAATGATTTAAATATTATTATTTTACAAATGAAGAGTGGGG
>NW_011888810.1:11616058-11621140 GCF_000151845.1 Pteropus vampyrus
TATTTGTAGTTTCATTATTAAATATAGTAATACGATTTTAAAGTCAACATCTATTGTGTTCATGCTGTACCAGGCAGGATGCTAAGCACTTTATGCATGTTATCACATTTAATATTCAGAAAAACCTCCTTTACAGTATCTTTATCCTTCTTTTGTTATTTTGTTTTGTTTTGTTTTTGCAGATAAGAATCTGAGACTTAGAGATGTTAATTTTATTACCTAAGGCTACTGTGTTATTATGTGGCAGAGTCAGGATTTAAACTTCCGTATTCTTGCTCTGGAATTCTTACTTTAAATATTTGCAATGATTTAAATATTATTATTTTACAAATGAAGAGTGGGGTGTATCTTTTTTGAGAATTTAGGGGAGGTGTAAGAGATGAGCTAGCTAGTAAGCAACAGTGAATTCTGGGAGGGCTGAAGCCAATAAGGGGCCTTGGGGATCCCCAAAACTAAGTTCTTTCTCTCAGTCTCAAAATAATTGCACACCATCATGATAGACAGGAGTCTGGTGTCATTAACTGAATGCTGAGCTTTTCAATTTGGGAAAGAAGGATCTGCAGCACTGAATTTTTTTAGATGGTTGGAACATCTGGTCTAAATGCATGTTGACATCATAAAGAATAAAACCTGAAACACAACAGAAATTATTCCTTTTGCAAAACGAATGCTAGAGGGAGAAATCACAAAGTAATTCCACCAGATTTCTCAGCAATTCTCACAAGATTGTGCATGTTAATTGCTTGTAGCTGCAGGTTAGTACTGTGAGTTCTTGCGGGACCCCTAAGTACCAAATGGCAGGCCCTTCGGTCACAGAATTACAGACATTATGGGTGGAAGATGCCTGCCAGGTCGTTCTGCCCATTCTCCACCCACATAGGCTGTTCCTGAAGACGGCTCTTCACATATTTTTGCCTAGTGAGTTTGAAGTGACTGAGTGATGGGGTTTCTCCAGGGAAGTCATTATAACGTTGTAGATTTAACTGTGAGTCAGTGTTTTATTTGGTTCAAACTATCATGTTATTTGCTCAGTTACACTCATTAATTCTAGTGCCCCTCTGGAATGCTTGGTCTCTAATTACACATTTTAAGCTCTGGGCATAGTGTCCCAAGTCCTCCATTGATTTTTAAGGGTGATTATAGGAAGCTTATTTTTTCTCTCTGGTCCTCATTTTTTCTTTCGGCAGAAAAGAATCGAAAAGGATGATATCTAAGGTCCTTTTCCTTTCAGTTCTTTCCTTCTTTCTTTCTTTTATTTCTTTTGTTTGTGTGTGTGTCATTTCTATGCCTCCCTCCTTCTTGCCTTCCCCAGTAACCATCTCGAAATGGTCAATTCTTTATGCCAGGGCCGCTTGGTGTACTGAAGCTGGCTCTTACCAGTGTGGAAGAGCCAGCTGTGCTCATTTCTTCTCATCTCCATGATCAGCGATGTCTCCTTGGTGGCTTGAAGTCGGCCATGGTGGGAGTATTTACACTATGAAATTCAGCAAAGATGACAAATCACACCCTCTCCGAGGAGAGCCAGTTGTCAAACATTTAGCAACACACCACTGCTGTGACTATGTTCTGAATAGGACTTCTCTCGGTTAAAATAACCATGAGCAAAGGATTTTTTAAAAAGAAAAGAAAGATGAGATCATTCATCTTTGAAAGAGCTCAAAGTATAATCAATACTTGGGGGAAAAATTCATATTCAAGGAAGGCATATGAGTGTGTGTGGCAGGGGTGAGTTTAACCAATAACAGGTTTTCAGCTTCTGTGTACCAGGAATATGTTTTCTTAAGCAGTCCTCACCACAATTTTAAAAGTAGGTTTTATCTGCATTTTACATATAAGGAAACTGAGGCTCAGCAAGATTAAATAACTTGCCCAAACTTACAGAAATCCAAGTGTGAGAAGCTCACTGTTTAATAGCAATCTGAAAGGTCAGCACCATTTATGTATTCAATCTATTCAGCAAATGTTGAAGGCATAGAATGGAACCAAAGGTGCTTGAATTCACTCAAAATCCACCTAGGACCATTGAGATGGAAACAACTCAGGAGAACGAAGCTACAGATGCAGAGAGGATTTCCACTGAACCCCATGGTGATTTCAGAGACAGTCACTTTACAAAGGCAGGTAGAGGTTAATAAAAGACATTAATTTGTGTGCTTCACCTTCGAAGTACTTAAGTCCATATGTCTAGAATGATCGGTTGCTTTTAATATCTTAAAGTCAACTAGAGTAGTTAAGTTTTCTTAATTATTTGTCTCTGCTTTAAAAAACTAATGTTAAGATAGTTTAGAGTGGGGATCTAGCTACTCAGAGTCCTCTGTAGACCATCCTGTAACATCTCTGCCTGCCATGAGGCTCGTGGTCACTGTAACGTGGTAGTGTTTGAATTCAAACCCCACTGTTTGACTCTGCATCAGATGGTTCTTCATCTACCGCACCATCCTGTTCCGTAGTGATGGGAGAGAAATGAGAGCCATTTCAGATGCAACTTTAGTAATATCTGTGTCCAAGACATTCTCATCTGCAGCAGCCTCCTCCATACTGGCATTTTTCAGCACGTCTCAGAATGGGACATTAATTTGCTTCCTCCTTTTAGCATTGCGATGCTCTCCCCACTGCTAATAGAGAACAGAGGTGCTGGCCGCAGTGGTAGACCTCCGGGCAGAACATGGATGGACTCTTCAAAGGCCTGGAGAAGGGGGGCCTCCGGAACCCAGCTGCCTCACAGATGGGGCTCGTTATCCACACCACTCCCTCACATTGAAGGGAGGCCAGCAGAGAGCCACAGAAAATTAGAGGCTTGTGCTGGAGAGGCCAGATGTCGAGACAACAGGGACATCCTGTCTCCATTGGCCAGGCTAGTGGCTTTGAGTGCCCTTTGCTGTGGTGGACAGTGCAGGCTTATGAGATCACGTAAGAAGTTCTATTAAGTAAAAAGTCAGGGAAAGTGGTGGCCAAATGAAGTGATAGCATCATTTTCTTGAGCTTTACCTGTGCACATATGGAGGACTACAAAGAAACTAAAGGAATGTAGCACTGGTTGAAGATCTCCTATGTGTACAACTATGCTTTGATACACATTATTTTATTGATCCCAGGGACAATACTTTGACCTAGGGACTATTTTCAACATTTTATACACAATAGCAGCAGCAGCTGCTACAGCAACAACAATAATATCCTATAGCTCAAAGAAGGCAAATAACATGGCCAAGGACACAAGGTTATAAGTGGTAACAGTTGGGCTTGAGTTTATGTAATCTTGAATCCCTTTACAAATTAGTGCTTTTCAGTAGGTCCTTGGACCAGCTACATCAGCATCACCTAAAGATTTGTTACAGATGTAGATCCCCAGGCCTCACTCCAGGCTTACTAAATACCCAGAGATCCGAGCTTTAACAAACCTTCTAGGTGATTTGGATACACACTAAAGTTTGAGAACCATGGTGCTAGCCCATGCTACTGTCCTTTGAAGCAACCCTTGATACTAGTCTCTAGAGATTTTGTAGTCTCTTCTAGACCCTCTGGTTTTCAGGAACAGAGAAACAACCCTTCAGGAGTCTTCTGAGCTAGGCATTGTGAGATTTGTCTGTCCTCAATGAAAACAAATCCCAGTAGTGAAATAATTTCTCACGTAACAGCCTGACTTCCTCTGGTTCAGTGGCTGCAGGTGGTGAGATGCAAAGAGGCAGGGAGTGGAACATGGCACAGTGCTTTGAGGCAACCAGAAACCCGTCTCGACTTTCTAGTTCCTTATCCACTGAGTAAGATTCACATACTGGCTTCTCAGCAGGCACCATGGATTGTCTTAGAGTTTGGATCTCAAAGAAACCATCTCTCCGATAATCTTTCCCCATCCAAATGTATGCTCTTCTTCCTGAGCCATAATCCATAAACAAGCTCTTGGACCAAGAGCCTGGCCTGTTACTGTCACAATGATGGGCCCAGCTTAAGGCAAGAAGTCCTGTTCAGAGTTATAACTTAATTACTTATTGTTTTAGAACTTCATTAAAATACCAACTCTAGGACATGGAAGCTAGCAGTTTTCGTAACCAAACATGGCAAATGTGATGTTAAAAAGGTTAAAATCTCTTTGAGAGTATTGTGGGGGGAAAAAAGGCATCAAATTAGGAAACTAGAAATTTGAGTTAAAAACAGCTCAGGCAGTCCCAGGATGCCAGCTGGTTTCCAAGCAATAGCCAGTACCAACTCCTTTGAGAAAGTGAAATTTACAGAGTCATCGTGCAGGCTGAGATGTAGGAAGATGATTTAATGGCAGTATGCCTTTATGGCCTTGTGGTCAGTCTACAAAAGATGAACTTACTATTGTGCCATTGGCACAGGCTTCCCGTGGTAGTTGTTAAAATACAGGCTTTTTGCTGTTTTCACAAGTTGTTATTCATCTACCGATATAACCCATTGGAATTCCAGGATGAGAGAGTTGGTTGGGGGGAACTGCTTTCTCCCATATCCTCTGGACTTGGTGCAACATAGGTAGAAAAATAAAAGTTATAACTCCAGTTAACCCACAGGTTGATTCTTGTGTTCACTCTGAATCCTGTGTTTTAAAAAGATATTAATAAGCTAGATGAAATCCAGAGAAAGAAATTATATCTCGTGAGAAACAGTGGCTAGACTTGGAGATGTTTTGATTGGGGAATAAATAGCCTAAGACAGATGGGGTGTAAAAATCCCCTATCTTCAAATGCTTCAATCTTAAAGTATCTCTGTAATTAAAAATTATAAGAGATATTTTGACCAAGTTTAAGAACACTTGACAATAGATCTTCATGGTGTCCCCATTCCAACATGAGGCATAGTTATGTATTTTGCATATTCCCTTTTAGTACTCCAGTACATGTGGGTTGCTTAGTTGCAACCCACATATATTTCCCCCTGCGGCCCTAAAATGCAATCAGAGGACCAGTGGTGAAAATAGCAGGGAGGCCATGTGTAGCTCATTACTAATAAGAGGTTCCACATGTGTAGCACATTATAATTAAGAGGGCCTTCACCATCAAAGCCATCTAACAATGGAGTCAGACACCATGCTGGGGAAGAGCCCTTTTCTCCTGGAGCTATTCA
>NW_011888810.1:11621190-11645642 GCF_000151845.1 Pteropus vampyrus
TCTCTTTGAGAGTATTGTGGGGGGAAAAAAGGCATCAAATTAGGAAACTAGAAATTTGAGTTAAAAACAGCTCAGGCAGTCCCAGGATGCCAGCTGGTTTCCAAGCAATAGCCAGTACCAACTCCTTTGAGAAAGTGAAATTTACAGAGTCATCGTGCAGGCTGAGATGTAGGAAGATGATTTAATGGCAGTATGCCTTTATGGCCTTGTGATCAGTCTACAAAAGATGAACTTACTATTGTGCCATTGGCACAGGCTTCCCGTGGTAGTTGTTAAAATACAGGCTTTTTGCTGTTTTCACAAGTTGTTATTCATCTACCGATATAACCCATTGGAATTCCAGGATGAGAGAGTTGGTTGGGGGGAACTGCTTTCTCCCATATCCTCTGGACTTGGTGCAACATAGGTAGAAAAATAAAAGTTATAACTCCAGTTAACCCACAGGTTGATTCTTGTGTTCACTCTGAATCCTGTGTTTTAAAAAGATATTAATAAGCTAGATGAAATCCAGAGAAAGAAATTATATCTCGTGAGAAACAGTGGCTAGACTTGGAGATGTTTTGATTGGGGAATAAATAGCCTAAGACAGATGGGGTGTAAAAATCCCCTATCTTCAAATGCTTCAATCTTAAAGTCTCTCTGTAATTAAAAATTATAAGAGATATTTTGACCAAGTTTAAGAACACTTGACAATAGATCTTCATGGTGTCCCCATTCCAACATGAGGCATAGTTATGTATTTTGCATATTCCCTTTTAGTACTCCAGTACATGTGGGTTGCTTAGTTGCAACCCACATATATTTCCCCCTGCGGCCCTAAAATGCAATCAGAGGACCAGTGGTGAAAATAGCAGGGAGGCCATGTGTAGCTCATTACTAATAAGAGGTTCCACATGTGTAGCACATTATAATTAAGAGGGCCTTCACCATCAAAGCCATCTAACAATGGAGTCAGACACCATGCTGGGGAAGAGCCCTTTTCTCCTGGAGCTATTCAAACATGAACTGGAAGCAAGTCTGTAGGTAAGGCTGCCTGGGGACTTTCTAGACCTAGTCAGCAGTTGGTCACGCTCTCTTCCTGTTCATAAGGGTGCTTGGTTCTATGATTCCAATAGAGTTGTTGTACTTCCTTTCTTGAAAACAGATTTTGAATCACTAAATAGCGAGAATGGAACTAACAATTCTTTCCATGCCTACTATGTTGTAGATCAATGCCTTGGTCCCTTTTACATTACCTCTCATCAGGACAAACTTAGTTAAGTATGTGTCAGTTATCTTGGTATTACAGATGGGAAGTCTCAGGGCACATTTGTTCTAAAAAAGTAGAGATATAACCAAGCTGTTTCAAAATATCAGAGATTCAAAACTGCAAAAAAACTGAACTAGGGAAGTCTTTGGCATGGATGGGAGCCAGTGTGCCCTCAGGGGCCTCAGAATCAAGACTTGCTAGGTCCTTACTCTTCCATCCTCCATTAAGAGGATTCAGCTGCCAACTCTAAGTGCAAGTTCAGAGAGAAACTGGTTAGTTTAGTTCAGAATGTGGTTTGCCTTCGGTCATACCCGATGAGTTATAATGCGGGGTGTTCAAAGTGATTCCCGTGAGATGCCTTGGTCTGCAGTGTGTGCAGGTTGTGGGTGGTGGTGGGGGCAGAGCTGGAGTTATCTTAGAAAGATATGAGTTGGGGTAGGGCGGGGTGATCACTGGCACCTTTAGAAGAGTGTGATATTGCCTAAGAGCTCACAGCTACAAATTGCAGAGCCCACAGTCAGAACAAGGTCTGTCTGGATAGAGTCACTGATCACTGATCTTCCTAATACACCTGGTAACAATAAGATAATGCCAACTCTCAGAAAAGCTACTCCCTTGTCCAGGGTCACAAGGTTAGTGGGAAGAGGACAAGAGTGGCATTTCCCATAGATAACTCAGCCCAGCCTTGGAACATGCTGGGGACGGGCCCACCCGGGTGTTCATTTCAGTTAGCGTTAACAAGAGCATCCAGTGGGCAGTGACGAGGGTTTCATCAGCCGATGTGGGTTTAAGTTCAAAATTTGCTTCTTGCCAGCTGTGGGAGCTTGGGCAAGTTTATTAATAGATGAACAAAGTCCTGGTTCTGAGATCCCCATCCCTGGATTCTAGAAACCCTCAATGTATTGATCTGTAAACGAGGGTGCTGTCATTTATTCTCTGTCAGAGCTTTTCTGTATCTCAAATTCTGGTGGTCTAGAGCAAGGATTGGCAAACTACATCCCAAGGGTCAAATCCATCTATTGCTGTAGACAAAGATTTAGAGGAACGCAGCCATTCTCATTCATTTACATAGTGTCCATGGCTGCTCATGCTCTACAAGAACAAAGTTGAGTAGTTACAGCAGAGACTGTATAACCTGCAAAGCATAAAATATTTACTATCTGACCATTTACAGAACAAGTTGGCCAACCCCTGGCCCAGAAGAAAGTAATTTTTTTCTGCCTCCGGTACCCATGCCCTTTTGCCCAGATCTCACCTTCCTGTTATACTGTTCTTCAGTTCCTTTAACGAGAACTTCAAGATCAGTCTCTGAATATATTCTGCTGGGGATCAGATCCTGGCTCTGCTCCTCACTAATGGTGTAAACTTGGGCATGTTCCATAAATTATCTGCACTGAAGTTTTCCTCTCTGGAAAATGAAATTGGATAGAACTACCTCGTAGTGTTCTTCTGGGACTTTAATGGGATACTCCATGGAAACTGCTTAGAAAGTGCCCAGTGGATGTTAGCTACTGTTACAATGACTGTAATTTTCATTATCCATCCCTCTGGGCAAAGGTCCATCTCCATGTTTCTTCATTTAGGAGTTTGGCACTTAATAGCTGGCAACTCATGTGCAATAATCTGGTCTGGTCCACAGCAAATAAATTATGGGACAGAAAGATGTCTTGGAAGAGGGTTGGCACAATTATACTTGTAGCCCACCTCGATTGTCATGGTGAAAGCCAGCCACGTGTCACACCCTACTTGGGGCAGGGGCCTGATGGCTATAAATGCCAAGGAAGACTCCACTCATGGGTTGTTTCCACCCATTCTTTTCTCATGAGAATGAGACCCAGACAGCACACAGAGGCCCAGATTCCTGAGACAGCCCAGCCCGGTCAGGAATCAGGTCGCCTGGCTGTCCTCCTTACATGAAAGAGAAACTGGCCACTCTGCTGAACCAGCCAGGGGAGAATACAAATACCTGGTCCTGGGGGCTACAGAGTGTCCTCCACCAAATTTACACATCCTCTCCCCTTCCTGCCCCCATCACCGAGAGCCTCAGGTTACAGGCCTATAAGCCTATAATGCATCTAAACCCAGCATCTCACCCCTTTTTCCACCATGAGAATCTAGTTTCATTACATATCTCAGGAGGGGACTTCATTCTTTGTCAGTGAACATCTGGGCCACGAGACTTCCTAATTAGAACCACAAACTAATTATTGTCACCTACTCTTTCCGCTTATTGTTTATGATCCCCACGCACTCTCCACCCTGCCCCCAGTACACAGGATCCTTCAGGACTGGCTAGTCTCTTAGTTTTCTTTTTCCTAATGAATCTTATTTCCAGCTATGTTTCTCAGTGGGGCTGGAGGTCTGGGACCCTTATTATTACCAGAGTTTCCAATTGCCTATTCTCCCCCTGGCTTTTCTGAAAGGATCCATTGAGAAAGAGGTCATGATTAAAGCCCCTGGAACAGGCAAAGTGTAATTGAAGCAGTGCCTGGCGCCTCTCGGCTTAACCTCCCTCCCCAGAAACCACAGCCAAGCACAGCAGGCTGCAGGCCTTCCCTACACCTCTGCAAGCAAAATATGAAGTGGGAGGTGGGGGCAGGGGACATCTGAAGTCCGGGAAAGCCAAAAATGCAGGATACTAAGAGGAAGCACCCTTCATTGGTCATGAAGATGTTTTGGAAAAGCCATGCAGAAAGAATTATATCTGACTTGTCACAAAATGAGTGGAAAATGTGTTTCTATTGTATACACTATAGGTTCGTACACACAACTCATTAAAGGTTTGTTATGGGGGAGGGGGGGTTGTCAGAAGGGCGCTATGGCATGATAGAAAAAAGCGGGCCTCTGGTATCAGACCCGTGCTTGAATCCAGCTTAATATTTCCTGGTTGTATAATCTTGGAGCAATCACTTAGTTTTGAGCTCCATTTCCCTCTAAAGCTCTTTCTTGCAGAAAGTTTTTTGAGTCGAGAAGTTCATATGCACATTGTCTGTTACAGAGGCTGTACATAAATGGAGCTTATTCGTTGTAAATGTCTATCTTTTCTGTCAACTACTAGAAGAGGAATGGAGAGCTAGGAGGCAGAGCCAGGAGCCTTGCTGTGTGACTTGAATCACCATGATCACCATTGTCATTCACAGCAGTCAACACTCTATAGTTATACTATATCAGACACATACACAGACATATATGCATATACACAAACACACACACACGCACACACACATGTATATCGATGCCCCAACAATCGTAAGAAATGTAAACTAGGTACTATTATTTTCCTTCCTTGTGGAAATAGTTGCTAAGATGTGGTTCTTGTTAAGAAGGGAATCTCAGGTCTTGCTTGAAAGCCACTTCAAGACATGTAACACGTTACTACTTTTGGACTCTGATAAGTGAACTTTGTATGTAGAAAGATGCTCACTGCTGCATTATTTATGGTCTCAAAGTAGCAAAAAAAAAAAACAAGAAGAAATAACCCAAACATGTACCCACAACTTATTGGTTTGAATAAATTATGGTGTGTGTGTGTGTGTGTGTGTTTGTGTGTATATATATATTTACTATTTATCAATATTATCAATATTATGCAGACAATGAAATCACTTATAGCTATGATTACCAAGAGTTTCTGAGGCTAATATGTTCATGATATTACGGATTTTTGAAAAAAGCAAAATGCAAAATTATACCCATGCACAAATAAACAGATATCAACTATGTAAAAAATATGCAAAAAGAAAAACAAAAGACTGGAATGAAATACATCATTTCTTAATGTCTTTATAAACTTTGGCGTTCCAGGTTAGGGGAGATCATGAATTTAGACTTGGGGTCGAATCCGCGTTCTGATATTTGCAGCAAGGTTTGGGATTCATAGTTAGGAACTCATTTCCCTAACTCTGATTTTCTTCTTGTGCAAAGTAAGTACAGTGATGATGTCTCCAACATAAGAATGCTGTGAGAGTTAAAACAAAATGCATGTAGCTCGTTTAGCACGGTACATAATATCATAGTTTCTTGTCTTGTTAGTTTGAAAAAAGTGGAATACGGGAATAAAAGTGTAGAAGACACAAGGCAGTTCGGGCTTGGTTGACAGAGGGTGAAGCTGGATCCAGACCTGTCTGGTGCTGATCGGGGGCCTGGCAGTCATGGGATGCCTTTATCTCTTTGCACAAATAGAGTGGTCCTGGAGTGAAACTTCACACTGACCATCTGTGTTCGTTCAACACCCACATTCACCCTTTTTACCCCACCGGGTTCCATTTTCAGCTTTTCCTCTTCTTTGATGTAGATCACAATCTGGCTGGAGCAGCCAAATGTTTTTAAATGTGAGGTTTAGACAACAGGCGCCTGTCTGTATCAGAGAAAACTCCCAGTCAGGCTGAGGAGGAGATCAGAGTGAAGTCAGGCACACCTGGTTGAAGGGGCCTGGGCTCTGCCCTATGCTAAGCAAGACAGCCAGGCAGGGCCCTAGCTGGGAAATTTACATTGGAAATAGGGGCCGTGTTCTGGCTTCACTCAATCAACTTCAGGCTTTGTCTGTCTGTCTCTGTCTGTCCATCCGTCCATCTCCCTGCCCCCCCCCCACACACACACACCATTAGGGTAACATCACTCACTCAGAGATCCTTTCTTGGCTTAGGTAATCCCCAGAACTCCTGTTACCTATCCCATGCATGCAGCACCATGTAGTTCTCCAGTGCCAGGTGGATCTTATTTAGAAGTGACTGATGTAATACTGGCTTTCTCAACCTGGTGAAAATTTCACAAGGGCAAGGTTTTTCTTCTGACTTTGACATTACAATGTCTGGCATGATACCCAAATGAGTAAAATTAGTGACTATGGAATATGGCAGCCCTAGCTGAGTTTAAGAGCCTAACTAGATAGAATTTTGAGAGTTACAGGTTGGAGGGCAGCAGTGAAGGCAATGCCACTGGATGCGACGGGACTGACTGAGGGATCTCAGTGGCCCATATGTTACTCAGTTTTTCCAGCTTGTTAAGAAGTGTGCAAATTCAGGGCCCTGACTCTGATCTTTGCGAGAGTGTGTGTGCGTGTGCACGTTCGTGCGTGCATGTGTGCTGAGAGACTTTTGAGCTTAATGATGATAGTGATGGTAGCTATTTTTGGTGCTCTCACTGAAGCCACTCCCCCATTCCCCAGCAAGTAATGAATATTTCTGTAGTGCTCTGTGCAATACCTGACCTGCAGTATGTACTTAAGTAATGTTTGTTGCTTCTCAAAATATCAGAGCGTGCAAAGAAGACTTGGAAACTAAAAATCTGAAAGCTTCAAAACCTAGTATAACTTACTTTTTGCTTTGATGATATTGATTGCTTTAGATACCACTTATAAATGGTATCGTACCAGAGGCTGGGGGAAGAGGAAAGGGGAAGTTGCTATTCAGTAAATATGAAGTTTCAGTCGTGCAAGACGAAAAAGTTCTAGAGGTCTGCTGTGCAGCATTGTGATTGTAGTTAACAATACTGTACTGGCTGCATGAAAGTTTAAGAGCATAGATATTTTATGTGGGTTTTATTTTTTACCACTGTTCAAGAAGAAACTAGTTATTTAATTCATAGAAAATCTTTGGTTTTGTGTGGGTCAGACCCAGAGAAGTTTAGTGAAGGCCCTGTCTGCCCAGATGGACTGCACAGTGAGGACCAGATGGCTACCTGGTATCTTAAGAGAACGTCAGGCAACTGCTTAGGACTCCTGGCGTTACCGTGTCTTTGGCCATGGAGCTTCACTTCAGTGCCCTCCATGACCGAGCTGTCATTATAAAGCCAATCAGCATCTCACGGCCTCTGGACACAGCTCTGGACTCCAGTCACAGCTATGTGACGTGAACGCCACATACCTTTCCTCGCCCCTTGGCTTTTATTCTTCATTTTCATGCTAGGAATTGGGATTTTGTGGTGCCGATTCTTTCGTCCTTCAGGGACTCCTTAGCTTTGCAGTAATGCCCTGGGATTCCCTTCGTTGTATTTATCCTCAGTTACACTCTCAAGGCAAAAGTGAGCAGAGGGCTGTCATTTCATACGGAAAGTTATCTTGTAGTATCCATGAAATGACACTGACTCCTCTGAGAGGGCAGTGGCTCCCTTGCCACCTTCTTCTCTTCTTCTGCGTGTTCCCTTTGGGTTTCCTGTGAAAGCAGATGCTGTCATTTACAACTCCCCCAGAACTTCTGTCCCTATCATCATGCATCCAGCTCACCTGTACTCCATCCCCTATGGGGTTGCATTCAGCTGCCCTGGAGGTAACCTTGAAGGCAGTGTGATGATAGATTTGCACAATTTCACTCCTGACTTCTGAATACATTTTGGCTGCATGACACCACAGGAGGGGTGAGGTGGGGCAATTGTCTTCAGCCTCCTAGTTTTCTCCCTGTCTTCATTTAAAGAGCCCTAGTCTGGTTGCACAGGAGAATATTAATGCTTGGCAATGTGCTAGAGGGACAGATAAGGTCGTATAATTACCAACAATGCCTCCTGAATAATTCCCCACCCCGAACCCCTCGATCGTATAATTACCAATAATGCCTGCTGAATGATTCCCCACCCCAAACTCCTCACTCTCTCTCCCCCCACCCTCCCTTATTTTTCTTCCTAACTCTCATCCACTCAACACAATACACATCTTTTCTTGTTGCCTGTCTCTCATCCACTCTAACAATTAAGGCAGTACTTTGTCTCTTTTGTTTCCTGCTGTATCCCCAGTGCCAGGAACAGTGCCTGGCATACAGCAGGTTCTCAATAATTGTTTATTGAATGAACAGACTAGGCTAGATGACAGTGTGGGTCTGAGTTTAAGCAGAGTGCAAACCGCAGTCCTGGTGCTAACAGCAAACAGCTACCTGCTCCAGAACTCTCTAGGACTCTCCGTGTCTCCACATCTGCATAAGGAGAGATGTAAATACCCAGACCTCCCAGATATCTCGTGAAGCCCAAATGGGAAGATGCAGGTGAAAGGATATGTCGAACTACAATATTGCTGCAGCATGTAGAGGCATGCTTTGTTTGGCCTGATCTTACCGTTCTGGTAGCATCTTTACCTTTTGCTAGAAGTTACGATCCTTTTAAAAGCAAGTAGAATGTAAATGATATAGGTAGAAAAAGAAAACAGATGAAGATATTTTATAAATGAGCATGGAGTATTTACAGAAAACTCACAAAAGGGGAAAAAAAAAGCACAAGTGGTAAAAATACATAAGAATAATGAGAATTAGCCCACTGATAAGAGATGTTACTTAAAGAATCAAATTCATAATGATGACACACACACACACATACACACATCCAGGATGGACAAGACTCGCATGAGATTATACTCATATGTTCCTGATAGAAATACACATTTTTGCAAAAAATAATTTTGCATCAAGTACAAGGGCCTTAAAGTACCCATGTTTTTTGATTAACTAATTTGTTTGGAATTTATCCAAAGAATGAATTGCAGGCAGAGTCACATGCACAAGACTGTTGAACACGGTGTTGCTTATAGTAGAGATCTGTTGGTAATAACCTAAACCCCTGACAACAGGAGAAAATTCAGTAAATGCTTCAATAAGGAATAACATATCCAAATTCATCAATTAAAGATATTATACTCTGAGAATATTCAGTGTCAGAGGAAAATACTCTCAATATAATGTCAAATGGAAAAAAAGGAAGTAAACTACATGGCATTTCCCAAGTTTCCAAATAAAAACATATCTAGATACAATAACCATATCAAAAGTGTACAAACAGAGATGTAACATTGTCAGTACCCCATAACTCAAAGGTAAATATTACATATTTACAAATTTCATATATATATATGTATATAAGTATATATGGAATTCATTTTTCTATTAATTTTTTTCACTTATTCATGTTGTTACTACTAATCTATTACTTTTGAAATAGAGCATTGTTTTCAAAGGTAAAGTTTAATTTAAACTCTAATTTCCAATTTTAATGTTACCTTATAGTAAACAGATATACAAGTTGTATTATTATTAAACCCAAAAATATAAATACAAAGTTTATTTTCAGTGAATAAAACAATTCTCAACTGGGGAAGGGCCTGAAGTAACCCAGCGAGGCCCCAGGGAGTGAGGCCGGCCCTGCAAATCCTGCTGCTCACGTTCACTCCTGGCCCCCAGCCCCGCCGCTGTTTTTCCTTCCCATTTCCAGGCAGCGTTGTATTGTCAATCTTCGACTGTCTCTGTCTCTCTTTCCTTTGCTCATTCACTTGCTCTCTCCTCCCTCTTCCTTATAAAAGGAAAGCGCCTGTGTTGACAGAGCAGGGGCATAATCAGGGAAGAGTCCCGAGTCAATTTGGAACTCAATACCTGACCCAATTTATTCCCTCCTCATCTCTATCTGTGTCCTTTCTGTAGAACTGAAACCTGCCCCAGAGCTCCCTCCACTGAGTTCCCCTCTATACCCTTCAAGATCCAGGCGGAGCCTTGGTCACGGTCTTGGCATTCCAGGGACACGTCCCAGATCGCTCACTGTCTCAGCATTCCAGGGACGCACCCTGAGATGCTGGAATTGGTTCTCATCTACCAAAAGGTAGATATCAGAAGGTTTCAAAAGTCACATGGTCTAAGGTCCAGATTAACTGGGCAAATCATACAGAAAATTTGTATGTAGAATTCAAAGTGCCAAGGACACTGAGATTATACTCCCATTGTATATGCCAGTGTATCCCACCTCTGCCCTCTAGGTCCATCCAGGTTGTTGCCAGCGGCAAGATGGAAAGCAAAGAGGTCAGGCTGAAAACAGGTGTTAAAAGAGATTGTGGATTCCCTTTCTGCTTTTTTGAAATTGTTTCAAGTTACTCTTATGTGCCTTACACAATAAACTTATTTTATTAAAAAATGAATTAAATAAGGAACTGAGGAAGTTTTAGCAATTTCCTCAAAGACATACAGGTACTAGGATTCAAATTAAGCCCTGTCTGATTCCACTGTCCTTTCTAATCCCTATTTCATGATGTTCCTGTGAAATGAGATTAACCATCACAACATTTGGCACAAATCATAAAAAACATGTTTACTCAGAGGCAGAAGACAGATATGTCAATGAGGATGGGCGAATGTAAAAGGAGGAACAAAGAAGAAAATGGAGACTGTGCAACAGATGGTATACATTTTGCCAAATTGTTCCTTAGAAAGAGTTCAAACTTTGGTGTCAGAGAAGTTACCTGCCTCCACAGCCTGTCCTCTCTGCTTAATTCACAGCCACCCAATTAGACATACACGTAACACCCTAAAATTTTATTTTAGGCCATTTATCTCTGTTGCAATTTTACATTTATTTATTTTTTTATTTTTCAATTGCAGTCGGCATACAATATTATATTAATTTCAGGTGTACAACATAGTGATTAGATCTTTATATAACTTACAAAGAGGTCACTTCGATAAATCCAGTACCCATCTGACACCATACATAGTTATTACAATATTATAAACTATATTCCGTATGCTGTACTTTACATCCCCAGGACTATTTTGTAACTACCAATTTGTACTTCTTAATACCATCTTTTTTACCCAACCCCCTCACTTCCCTCCCATCTGGCAACCATTGAAATGTTCTCTGTAACGATGAGTTTTTTTCTATTTTGTTTGTTTGTTTATTGTGTTCTTTGGATTCCACATGTAATTGAAATCATATGGCATTTGTCTTTCTCTGTCTGACTTACTCTACTCAGCACAATACCCTCTAGGTCCATCCACATTGTTGCAGATGGCAAGATTTTATTCTTTTTACTATGACTGAGTGATATTTCATTGCTTATATGTACCACCTCTTCTTTACTCACTCATTCATTGATGGACACCCAGGTTCCCTCCATATCTTGGCTGTTGTAAATAATGCTGCAATGAACATATGGTTTCATGTCTCCTTTTGAAGTAGTGTTTTGGATTTCTTTGGATAAATACCCAGAAGCGGGATTACTGGGTCCTTCTTTGTCTCTTGTTTTAAAGTCTTTGTTTTAAAGTCTATTTTGTCTGATATCAGTATCGCTACACTAGCTTCTTTGTTTGTTTCTCTTTTCATGAACTATCTTTTTTCCATCCCTTTACTTTCATTCTGTGTGTGTGTGTGTCTCAATCTGAAGTGAGTCTCTTGTAGGCAGTGTATGTAAGGGTTTTGTTTTCTTATCTATTCAGCCATCCTATCATTTGATTGGAACATTTAATTCATTTACATGATGCAAATGTTATACTCTTAATGTTGTCCCAGAGGCCCCTTAAACTATCCTCATTTGGGGGGGTTCTTTTTTCTTATTGCTGTTCTGATTGGGTGTTTTCTGCTACCTCATCTTCCAAATCACTGATTTGATCCTCTGCTTCATCTAATCCACTGTCGATTCCCTCTAATGTATTCTTCATTTCAGTTATTGTATTTTTAATTTCTCACTGGTCCTTTCTTATGTTTTCCATCTCTATTTTTATGTTTCTATCTCTTTGTTTAAGTTCTCACTGAGTTCATCTACTCTTCCCCTAAGTTCACTGAGCATCCTTATAACCAGAGTTTTGAACTCTGCTTCTAGTAGGTTGCTTGTCCCCATTTTGTTTTGTTCTTTTTCTGGAGTTTTGCTGTTCTTTCATTTGGGACATGTTTCTTTGTCTTTCAATTTTCCCTGCCTCCTTGTGCTTGTGTCTATGTGTTAGGTAGGGCAGCTGTGTCTCCCAGTCTTAGTAGAGTGGTCTTACATAGTAATTGTCCATTGAGGCCCAATGGTGCAACCTCCTTGGTCGCCTGAGCTGGGTGCTCCAGGTGTGTTCCTTATATGGGTTGTGTGTGCCCTCCTGTTGTATTTGAGGCTTGGTTGCTGTTTGTACCTCAGTGAGAGGGATTGACCCTTGGAGCTGATGGGCTGTGAGGACTGGCCAGTCACTATAGTGGAGGAGCTGTTGTGCAGGGGCTGAGCCTACTGAGCAGGATTCGCTTTAGCAGGGCTCTGGTTCCCGCCCAATCTGCCCTTTGGGAGTGTCATCCTCATCTGCCACCCTGGGTGGGGCTCTAGATCGATTTGAAGTCAGCCACCAGGCGTGCCAACCCAGGGGCCACCTGGAAGGAGCCCTGCCACAGGCCAAATTTGGCCATCCACAGCCTGTGCTCTGCCCAGGGCTACCTGGCATGCACCAACAAACAATCCACAGATGGTTGCCACTAGCACTGAGCTGGGAAGTACCTCAGGAGGCCAAGCCATGAACTGAGGTTGGTTACCACTAGTGCTTGGCTGCTCAGCAAGAGGTAAAGGGCACACCGAGGTCAGATGCTGCTTGTTTGGGTTTTGTGAACCTTTGAGAGATTTTAGGAAAGTCTGTAGCATGAGTCAAGACAGCTCGTTTGTATGGAAAAGTCACTGGAAATGGCTTGGGTGGGCCCTGCAAGTTGGTTGGGGTCTCAGAGAATCACCAGGGCAGGGTGACCAGCGCTAGCCAGATTGATGGAGACTTAGATATAGCAGCCTCCTGCATCTGCACACCGAGAGGGGGGTGGGCTCAACAAAGAAATAATGGCGTCTGCTAGCACTCTGTCTGAGAGAAGGCTGCCCCTCTAGCCCTTGCCCTGAAGCCAGATAATTTAGTTCCTCCCCATGTGTCCCTTGCACCTTTCAAGGTGTTGCCCCAATATTGGAGCTCAAAGCAAGTGAGTCCATCAGCAATTAAGTCTGTGTGGGGGACTTTTAAGAGGAACTCCTGGGACTCCTCCCACCCTCCTTCTCACTCAGCTATAATCTGTTGATTTTCACAGCCAGAAGTTGAGGGGACTTTCCTTCATGGCACTAGAACCCTGGGCTTGGGAGCCCATTGTGGGGCCCCCTCTAGGGGCACCTCATATCCGAGATATCCCTTCCGATTTTTAACCACGTGGGTATGGGACCACCTGGTTGTTCTGTAGTTTAGTTGTAATTTTGATATGATTGTGAGAGGAGGCAAGCACAGCGTTTACCTATTCCACCATCTTGACTCAAAATCGTTACATTTATTTTTCTATTTATTTATTCAGTGCCTTTCTCTTTCACTGGACCAAAAATCTCCCCAAACTGTTTGCTTTTGTTCACCCTGTAACCCTAGAGTCAAGAACTGTGTTTGGCATATAGTAAATAATTAATGTTTGTTGAATGAATGGGTAGATGATGAATGTTTATCTATCCTGGTGTTTGAAGTGTTTGCCCCACTGTCTGTATTTCTCCTCCTCGGGTATGCTGAAAGCTGGAGAGCAGACTACTCTTCCATCAACCCTTCCACATTGTTAAGCTAGACCTCACAGGAAAGTATCAGTTCCTTGGCAGCAGAGCTCGGGAACCATCCTCAGTGCTACTTGCGCACTGAAGCTCCAGGGTAAGGGCCAGAATGGCATCCTAGGAACCAAATCCAGGAGAGATGAGGCTTTACAAACCTGCCAGTTCCTGGATGTGGAGTTCTCACCTTCGTTTACCTTGTCTTTGCATTATTTAAAAACATTTACTTCTTTTTTTCTTTTAAGCTTGAGTTTCTTGAGTTCAGGGTCCCTATGTATTCATCACTCTGTGCTCAGCATAGAGATCCATTGACTCATCTGTTCTTTTATTCATTTCTTCTACAACTTTTTATTAAGCATATTTTCCCCCAGGCACAAGGATACAGAGTTAACAGTGCCCAGTTTAGTCAGAAAAGCAGACAAGACCAAAATTCTGTTCTCAAGAATGAATGCCATGTCCCTGAAACCCACCGTGGTTCATGCTTAAAGAATATGCTAATGGATTAATTGTAGTGTTTCATGTGCGAAACCTTACATTTAAGATAGAAAACTAAATAGAGGAGGTATCAGTTATATATTCTCATTTCAGGTACTTAACTGACATTTATTTTCCATTTACAGTTTTTCCCGTACAGTGTTACTAAAATGCTCTTAAATTTATATTGCTTTGTTGCTGATGCATGCTTATTAAGAGGATTAGAGAGTGTGTCTGGCCCATCAGCCAAATATCTATTTCACTTTGCTTGTGTGGAACACGCTTGACTACCATGGCCTTGGCCAATTACAGAATAATTAGAATGCTTTGTAATGTATATTTAACACATTTCTAGGATTATTTCTCAAACCCATTTGCATAGTTTTATTCATTTTCAACCACACTCTCCTGTTGTTGTTGTTGTTGTTGTTGTTTCAATGATTATCCTCCAAAGGAATTAAATCTCGTAGTCTCCAGTTTGGAAAATAAGCAGTTTACAAGTACAAATTCATATGCTGCAATTCCTTGTAATAGGTCCCCATTGGTGTGGAGCAACTCCTAGTAATCAATGATCATGGTAAAAATGGAATGTCAAATGGAAATGTTGGCTGAGATCTCAAGACCAGAAACATTCTAGAGTTGGAAAATTAAAATGATATTATTATTAAATGATTCAATTACACCAAAAGTGATGAGAAATTAAAGGAGGCAGCTTATGGAGAGAGCTACTAGTGTACTGTGAGTCTCCTTAGCTCTCTCAGTGGCAAGGGGAGGAGGGTATTGCCTTCCTTCAAGTCTCTCTACAAGGGGCCTTTGGAGAACTACTGTGAAAATTTAATATACCATCTCTTGAAATTTTGATGGCATTGCATCCTGGTATCTTGAAATTTCGATAGTAGAACAAAGGTGAGAACTGTGTGTTGAGTGGCCTCTGCTCCCAGAGTTGACCCTATAAATACCGTACAGGTGTTTACCATGATCAAGAAAAGCTGTCCTGCTTCCCCTCCTCACACATACAAGAAGGAGAGAGATCTGACATGGGATCTTCTTAGGTCGCTTTCAAACAGGACCGCCCGGAGGATTAAACAGATCCCAGCAGCGTCAATGTCCAAACAAAGCGGAGATGCACTTCCCCCACCCATCAGGGGAAAGTGAGTGAGAGAGCCCCTCCAAAGGAGACGCGGAGTTCTTTGAAGAATCCAGAATGTGCTTCTGGAAAAAGTTAGTTTTAAATAGAAGACTCATGCATGCCACACCGCTACAAGACTACCGATCAGATAACAGCTTTGCTGTGTGCCTTCCTAGTGTCCCACCCTGGTGGGGCTCAGAAACCTCAGCAGGCATATTAACAGCGTAGTCCAAGCACTGGAGAAGAAGAGAGACAAGAGACTGGCCACCTGCACTCCACATGAAACAGAAGTTTTCATGTCGGTATCGGAGCCCAGCTACAGGAGGGTAGAAACCCCAACTTTAAAAGACCATAAATTTTTTTTTTTTTTTTTTATTCCATGGAACTGGATAATTTACTTGCTTGAGTGAGTGAGTGATTTATTTAGTGTTTATGAATTGAATTATGGGAACTGTTTGCATGGGCTAAAACTGACAAGAAAAGTTTGGGTGCTTGCCATATTTATATAGTGTCAGGGAAAGAGGTTGTACTGGTTTGGAGACACCGTAAGAGACATAGATGGAGGTGCCCTTATGAGTCTTCCTCCTGTGTGGAATACAAACAACAAATGGCTACAAACAACACAGAATAATTGGTGGATTGGCAGTTGTAGGAATAGGGCCTAATCTGACCTGACTAGAGAAAGTGTTTTATAGAGAGATGTCTGAGATGAGTCTTGAATGGTGAGTGAAAGTATATTGATAGGTAAGATCTGGTTGTTCTTAATATAGAAGTGTGTAGAGCCCAAACCAGCACTTCTTGAGAACATTCAGAAATCTGAGCCTAGAAATTTACAAATTTACCAGGACCCTTGATATTCACACTCTTGTCATCTCTGCTTCGTTTTCTCTACTGTCTGCCTGAAAACACCTTATATTCTCCACATCATTCAGTCCCAAAGGGTCAAGGCAGTCCATTCGAGCTATTGAGGGTAATGATCGAGGTCGAGTTGCCTCTCCGAGACCCCAGTGTGAGACCTGGCAGGAAAATACATGCATCTAGTCTCTCCCAGGTTCACCATTGCTTTCACCTGTAAACCCCCTTGACATGCTTTAATTTCCTGACGGTGCAAGGAAACTGAGATTAAGGGAGCCTGTAAAGATCACTTTGGGAAAAACAGATCAAAAGACAACGCTCAGCTGTCTCACCTAGCCCCTCGGCTTAGTTATGCAAAACACTCCCCACGGAAATGTCATGAATTCATTAATAGCATGTGCCCTGGCCTGTCAGTCAGTGAGGTGCAGCATAGGCAGAATGATCAATCCAGCTTATCATTTATTGAGCACCTCCTATGAGCTGGATCTTTTGATAAGAAATATTTTATGCATAGTTATCTCTAAATTTCACCCCAGAATGGCAAGAGAGAGGTTATCACTTCCCTTTTGTGGGTGAAGAAAACGATCCTAGAGGATTCAGTAGAAATCCTGCTCAGTGAGTGAGAGGTAGAGTAGAATTTTTACTAAGTACTTTCTGGCCCCAGGGTTGATGTTCATTACTGGTCCTTATGTGGTAGGTGGGATCGTCCTTTAATTTAGTTCTCGAAGCAGTCTTCTCCAAAGAGCAGCCCTTTAACTCCTCCAGAGACCATGCTGAAGTTGTTTGTTGCTCTTGCTCTTTGGTCCAAATCTTGAAACTGGCACTTGCTTTGTTACTATAAAAATGAATGTATATGCCTGTTTCCCATTAAACTGGAAGGTTCTCAGGAGCTGAGACGGAGCAATTGCCTTCTGTGTTTACTAAATGTCCAGGACAGCTTTGCACACAACAGGACTTCTTAAAGTCACTGAATGGCAAATGTGTCATTGGTAAATGAGAAATAGGGAACTCAGAGAGATGCTGTAATAAACAGAGGTCATACAACTAGTCACATTGGAGACAGAATCCAAAATCCGTCTGATGAATTCAAATATAAGGCTCTTTCCTATATATTCAAGTTGGAATTAACATTTTCATGATGCCTCTGGATATTAGCCTACCAAGGCAGAATCAGAAAGGGGTGTGTGTGTGTGTGTGTGTGTGTGTGTGCGCGCGCGCACGTGTATATATAAATATAGATATTCTCTCAGTTGATTTATTTCGACCATTAACATGAAAATTCTCCAAATAGCCTCACTTGTGTCCCCAATTACCATTTCTTTTTTTTTTTAGATAATATTCCATCATTCCACAACTTTCATTAAATAAATATTTATTGAATGTTTACCATGTTACAGGCAAAATGATAGATGTGGGGACACATATATTGACTAACCTGAATTTCAGTGATGTGAGAAAAAGTACAGGGTGCTTTAAGAACATATGATAGAGAACCTTGACCTAGGCTGGTTCTCCAGAGTAAGGGTCTGGAGGAGTGGAGTAAGATTGGACATCTAAAGCAGGGGTTCCCAATCCCCAGGCTGCAGACCAATACTGCTTCGCAGCCTGTTAGGAACCGGAGAAGAGAGTAAAGCTCCACCTGTATTTGTACCGCTCCCCAGCGCTAGCATCACCACCTCAGCTCCACCTCGGCTCATCAGGCATTAGATTCTCATTGGAGCAGTGTCCCTGGTCCAAAAAGGTTGGGGACCGCTGATCTAAAGGATCAATGAGATTTACATCATCAAGAGTAGGTAGATGAGGGGTTACGGACCTACGGAAGGTTGGAGAAACTGAAGGGAGGCTAATGTTGCTGAAACTCAGAGATCATCAAGAAGAGCTGCATGGAGCACTGCAGACGTGGGCAGTGGCCAGGTCAAGCAGGACCCTGTTAAGATTATTGATATTTTGTTATTTATTCTAAAAACACTATAAAGGCACCCAAACGTTTCTGCTGGAGAGTAGGCAGTCTTGAATTTCTCTTCGGAAGGAGATAAGAATGGGTGTTGGGAGGCCCATTAGAAGGTACTGAGATAGTCAGGTAATTGCCGGAGCCACTTATGTTTGTTTCTCTGTGTAGAAAAGAGATAATTCAGTCCTCTGGACTTGACCATAAATCATTAAAGAAATTCCCCCCAAAAGATGTTGCCCTAATTGTCCCACACCATCCTCCTAAATGCTTTTTAAGGTCTGTGTTTGTTAGAGACCTTTGAGGTGCTATAAATTTTCCTTCTCCACCAATCTCATATTCCCCTCATCTGCAGCTGAGCCCTTCCTCCCAGTGATGACCAGTGAGGCCCACATCTGGGAGTAGCCGAATGGCCGATTGACTTAGCTGCTGTCTGGAGCTTGAATGAGACCTAATTCTCCACCTTGCTTGTGCCTCAGGTAGCGGGCCAGGCTGTCTTCCACTCCAGCATCCTCCCGGTGTCTCCCGCTTGCTGTCAGATGCAGAGCTGATGCCCATGGAGACTTATCTTCTCTTCCTCCCCACTCCTCTTTCTTCTCTTCCTCTTCCTCCTTCACTGTGGTAATACAACAGGGGAGGAGAGATTGGGTTGATGCCTCGTGTAGTTAACCTTGATCTGTAACATCAAAATTGAAGAAAAAGGAAACGAGGAGTAGAACATTCTCTGGGTTCTTTCTTGATCAGTAGTTGTATATCACACTTGCAAAGATAATGCCAAAGTAATGGCTCTGCCAGGCCGATTAAGTCTTTTTGTTAATCTTCCTTAAATCTGCATAGGAGCAAAATCACATTAGCCATCACTGCTCTGAACCAGACCTAATAGCAGCAGATTACCATACCCTATTATCTTGTGAAAGCTAGAGTGTTCCCTGGGGCTTACCTAGAATACCTCCTTGTATTTTACAGTTGGGAAAATTGATAAACAGGAACAACAGATTCATTCATTTGTCTAAAAATTTATACAAAGCACACATTAAATCGTAGGCTTTGAGCTAGGATAGGAAATCAGAGAAAAACAGATAAAAGTCTTTGCTGTTGAGTCACTCACTGCCTAGTAAACAAGTGAATTAGCCACAGCCTGTGAAAGCTCTAACCTTGCAAGGGACTGAGATAGCTCATCATGAGATAGGCAGAGTGGCCTGGCCCTGGGCCCAAGGCTCCTACAGAGGCTAAATCAAAAGTTCTATCTCTACTAGAAAGTTTTGTTTTGTTTTGTTTTTACAAAGAACATCTAACTTGAGCAGCCTTTAAATTAAACACAATTTTTTCTCCTTGTGTTTTTCAAGCTGGGAGTGTTTTAGCTATTACCTTATTAGACAGATAAATGTATATTTTAGTTCTTCAATTTGGATCCAGAAAAAGATTTACAGTCTCATAAAACTTATCCCAAGGCCACCAATATTGCAACTATTAATGTATTAAGTGCTAACTATGTTCTAGGAAATAACTCTACCCTCTCATTAGCTTCGATGTGATGTCTGATTAACTATGTACCGAGAGGCATAATGAAACTTAGAATATGCTCTTATAAGAGATGCACCAATAGTGAAGATTTTTGGTGGCTTAATGAAGGACAGTACCTTTGTATCAGCTCTAGAAGAATGGACACATTGTCAACTATGTGGCTATGTACTGGGGAATGTCCTGCCAAATGTGATCCTGGATAAGCTATTTTACCTTTAAGCCTGAGTTTTCTCAACTATAAAGAAAGGAATGTTAATAAGATCTATCTTCCTCATGATGTGTGTGCTAGATGAAATATTTAATTCTAACCTAGTCCCTGATGCATAGTGATCATATGATGATGCTGGTGATGGTGGTGGTGGTGGTGGTGATGATGATCGTCATCATAGTGATGGTGATGATAGATTATGATAACGGTGATAATGTTGATAATGATGGTGATGAAGACTGTAGTGGATGTCCGTGGTGGTCATGGTGATGGTGGTGGTAGCATGATGAGGAGGACAAAGATAGTTTTGGTGATGATGATGGTAGTGGAAGTGGCGATGGTACTGGTGATGATGGTGATGATTAACTGTACTATTTCCATAGAAGTCATTGATAACATTCAAACGCGCTTTGGAATTCTATAGTTACTCAGCTTTTTCTTTCAGAGACTGATGTACACTGGTTAAAATGACAGTTTGCCATAGGAATTGTCCAGTCATTCATGAGACCCTAAATGATGGAATGGCGTCTCCCAATTGTCAAATAAGTTTATGAGCCACCCCTGCTCAGGGGTGTCACTGCCTAGCCACCCAAAGGCAGAAAACAGCTAGCAGAGGGATTTGACATCCAACACAAGAATTCTCTGTTGTCTTTCAACAGGAAGTTTATTTTCTATGTGGGAGAGCTTGATAGATATTTCTTATTTCTCTGCTTTCCGCACTAGGCTGTAAACAACACATTCCATTTCATTCTTTATAGTGTTTTATCAATAACAAGATTGCCTCTCTCTGCCTTTCTTGTAAGTACCTGGATACAGGATCCTGTTTATAGCTTCTCTAATCAGGCCATTCCTTTTAGTCTGAGGAAGAATAGCCGAGGACTTGAGAGGAAGAGATTTCTGGAGTTTGAATTCTGGCTTCTCTGTGTATTTGTAGTGTGGCCTTGGGTACAATTCTTGAACCCACTGAGTTCCATAATAGTAATCTCATGCTTTTTGTCTCCTTTTTGTCCATCCTAACCCCTTTCTTCTCTCCAGTCCAGTCTTTCTGACACTTGCTGACAGTGATTTTAAGCCCCCAACGATGCTTGCAGTGAGCTCCCTTAGGCTATCTGATGTTCTTCTTAGCTGGGTGAGAACAGCTCAGAGATGAAGGCAAAGCTTCAGTTTTATCTCCTAGATGAGTCTTAGCTGTCGAGATGCTGCTCTGCTATGTAGCAAAAACTGGAACTTTCAAGGAACTCTGGATATGTCAGGAAGGCGCTAGGGATACCATCTTGAAAGAGTCTGTGGAGTTGTACATAAAATAGCATTTCTTTTAAAAATAGCCCACAACTCCCTCCTGCAGTTTGGCCCTAGCCTTCTCACTCTGATTCTGCTGAAGTCTTTAATCAAACTTGAGTGAAAGCAGGTCTACCTAACCTTGAGATAAGATCTTTCTTAAAAAAGAAAAGAAGGTATTAAAAAGCTTTAAAATAGAAATAGGTAATAAAGTAATAATAACGGCAATGAACATAAAAATAACAAAGTGGTTGAACATTACTCCATAATATTGGTGTCTTGCTAAACTTTTTATAAGCATTATCTCATTTAATCCGGACAAGAAACTCATGGAGTTGGGCTAGTATTTTCCTAAATTGTGCTCATGAGGAAACTAAGTTATCAAGAGGGTAGGTTACTCTCTCAAGATGTTCAAGTTATAAGTAGCAAAGTCAGGGTTTGCATTTAGTCTTCCTCTACCTTATGTTTCTTCCTAAAATACATGCTAATATGACACCATTTGTTTCTCAGATTTCTGTTAGAATGCTGATGTATAGAAGCGGTAGGGACTATAAAAGGCAGACAGACACCAGAAGTTCTAAATGGTTTCTCCGCCTCAGCACTATTAACTTTTGGGGCCAGATACATTTTTATCGTGGAAGGCTTTCCTGTACATTGTAAAATGTTTTTACAGAATCCTTGGCCTCTACCCACTATATGCCAGTAGCACTCCCACCCCCAGAGTGACAACCAAAAATGTCTTTCAGACATTGCCAGATGTCCCTTGGGGGCCAACGTGGCCCCTTGAGAACCACTGCTCTAATATATTCTGTCACTTCAGGCCTTGATATCAATCACAGGACTGAGCTTTAACATTCTTTAGCTACTGAATACCTGGGCCTTCTTTCATATTTTGTGTTCTTGTCAATCTGACCTTTCCTGAATTGCCAACAATCACTCTTTGTCCCAACTTGATCAACAATACAGTGAAGATAACAATTCATAGTAGTAATGTGAATTTTAAAACATGACCTTCCTCCTAGATGACGGTATCAAATAATATTTATTGAAAGACCTCAAATATGATGATTCTCAACAAATGCAACTTAACTTCACTTTGCCCATCTCACCTAAAATACTAAAGAAAAGAAAATTGAACTTCCTCTTCTCCCTCTCCCATGAAAGACTCTAATAACTCACACTCTACGTACACTACCCTCAAGAATCAATGAAATCTTTTAAAAGACTCAGTACCCAGATTTGACTATCTTGTGTGTACACATTAAATAGACATTTGGAAACATCTGGATAAAGAATGACTTCCCTTAGTTTTTATCCACATGGCTGTGCCTCTCAGATACAACCTAAAAACGATTGACTTGACTTTGAAAGCTTCAATAGGCTATGTATGGACTCAGTCCATTAAGCCTTTTGTTTAAAACAAGACCATGGTGTCATAGATTTACATAACAATGCCTCAGATTTTGATGTGGAATAGAACTCATTTTATGTCCTTGCATAGATTTTTTATTTTGATTGGAAAAGCAGATTTTTCTGTGTATATATGTGTATGTGAATGTGTTTGTGTATATACATATGTGTGAGTATATATATATGTGTGTGTGTATGTATGTATATACATAAACATAATACATAATATGTGTGTGTGTGTGTATCTAATTCCAAGCATCATTGAGAAAAGTTATATAGCTGACATAAAGCCATCTGTACCAGAGGAAGAGATGAAAAAGGAAGTTTAACATATTGGCCAATCTGCATGAAAACACATAGACAAATGCAGCCTGTCTTAGAAGGAAAAATCGGTACTTCCCTGGCTCTAATAGCTTGATAATAGCCATTATTGACAACAATGCAAATGAAAAGAAAATAAAAAGAGGCATTTTTATACACTGCCCATTAAGAGCAACATACATATAAACTCATGAACTTGGAAAATAAATAAACAGACTGATTGCTAAACAAAAGCTTGATTTCATTTCCAGTGGTATTGATGGATAGTTTGTCATTAAAAAGATAGAGCTGTTTAAGCTGTCCCAAGGGAACGACTTAAAGTGGAATAAAAAAGAATCCAGTGGAGTATGCAGACCTGAGCCAATTTTAAATAATTGCCATTCCGCCGTGAATCCAAAGAGATTGTGTTGAGACATGGCCCATCAGCCACAGGATGCAGGGCCTCCCATGAGGAGGGGCATGTGCCTGAGTTGCCACACCGAGGAGCCCCTCGGGGACAGCCCTCAGGCAAAGATAGAGGAGTACCTGCCTTTGCTTTGTGATAAAATGGCACTTACAGACCTGTATATTTTTCTTTCTGGTTTGCCATGTGGCCTCATATATCTTTAGAATATTGTCTGCTAATCCTGGAATAGAACTCAAGCGGACATTAGGTCCAGCTGCTTGCCTTAACCTCACTCAATCAATTTAGCTCCATAAATTCCTTTTATATCAATCCATAAAAGGGCACTAACTTGATTTCTGGGTGCATTAACTCATTAAATGACTTACATGCTTGGAGCACATAATAGTGGCTTCATGGAGTAGGTAATAGTGGCTGGCACATAATAGATGCTCAATATACGACCATTTTCATTGTTCCTTATGTTTACTATTGTTTTTGAAAAGCAACTGATAGAAGAGAAATTTTGTTGACTTCAGAATTAGAAAGAACTACGTTCATATTATTGTTGTGTGTTCTTGGTTAAGGACTTAGTATCCATGAGCTAAGTTCCTTTATTTATAAAACATGAAGGGAGAATGGTACTTTGTATGTTTCATAACCATCGTGAGAATTAAATGAGGAAATACTTGCTAAAGAAGAGGGCAAAGTAAATTCTCAGTGAAAATCAGCCATTATTATCGACACTGCTGTTATCATTTGCATCTCAATAGACGACAATTATTTCTGTTATTGAAATGCTGAGATGGAAAATGAATAGGACTCTTTTCTGTTTTGCCTTGTAATAAAGTCATGTATTGAATAATTTTCCTCTTGACTCGGAGCTGACAGTAGATTTATGGGGAAATAGGGAGGAAGGAGGACGAAGAAGAAGAGGATGGAGATGAAAACTTAGGGTATAGACTCTGGGTGAGAAGGGGAGTCTGAGTAGCATCCATGGTCTGTGGGAGAGTAAGAAACAAGGTCCAGATGGTTTCTTCACAACCTCACTTTAATACTGGACAGAGGTGGAACAAGACCAGGCGTGGTGTCTGGCTTAGGGAGCTTGGTTTAGTCGGGGAGAGGGAGAAATAACCGGGCCTTTGAATACATCGCGGTACTAGCTTGGGGTAGAAACCTAGAGTGGTGGCACTTAACCCAGACCTGAGGCAACAAGGAGGACTTCCTGGGGGAAAATACATCTTGGCAACTTTGACATGGTTCGTAAGACCTAGGAAAAGATGACGATCTCTCTGTCATTTATGAGTTCTCTTGCTCAAATTTTCTGAGCTTTGGTCTCTTTCTTCTATAAAATATGGAAAAGATAATATGAACTGTGATGATTATATATTATTGTATTATATATGTGTGTA
>NW_011888810.1:11645727-11649815 GCF_000151845.1 Pteropus vampyrus
GAAAGATTCTTCATTAATATTTATTACTCGTTTATTTAGTCGGCCAGTGCTAAACCTATTGCCAAGCTGAGGAGGTTGGGCCAGTTACTCACCAACTCTGGTCTTCACTTTGTGAACATCGGTCTCTAAAATCCCATTCTTATGCTCTACAATTTGATAAGCAACGCAAGACTTTGCAGATCCCTCTTGGGCAGATCCCTCTCCTTCTCTGTTCCTCCACTCTTCTGTCGCCCTCTCCCTCCCTCACTTGCTCTCCCGCTCTTCTCCCCACCCCCTCCTGCCATCCAGTCTCTCCTTAAAAGGCCTCAATCCCTGCTGAGTACAGGAGGGCACATTTAATGCTGGGCGAACACCCACTGGGACCACTTCCCAGACCTCAGCTTCTCCCTCCATAATTGAAGTGGAGGCTTCGAAATGTTCATTGTGGCTTCTTCTGAAGTTGCAGCTCACCAGTTTCTCCCATTGCTTCCCAAACCTTTAATTTATCAGTAAAATTATTCAGTTTTCTTACAGCCACTTGGAGTTTTTCATCCTCCTGTGGCTGAAGGAATGTAGCCCAGTGAGCAATGCCCATTTTTATGAGAACTTCCTTGCACAGCACTGTTTATCTCTGGGGGCTGCTTCAAAGAGAAGTGGATGAGCGATTCCCTTCAAGAGGACCTCAGTACCCAGGGAATTTGGGTCTCATTTTTTTATTTTTCTGAGAACTAAGGATACATGCTGTTTTTTCCTAAACAGCCACAGCTGAAGCACAGTTCCAAGGAATGCGTTTTTCTCTAAGCCATTGTCAAATCCCAACTTTGCCCTTGATCAGCTATATAACTTGAGTAAATTACCTGAATTCCTTCTAAGCCTCAGTTTCCGAATCTATATAATAGGGATTAAAATGTGACCTCATAGGGCTGATTTCCGAGTTAAAATTGCTGGCACATTCTATCCGAATTTTTAACGTAGCTCCGGTACACATGTTGGCACCTTCCCTGCTTTCGCGGAGAAGACAATTTAGTGAGAGTAGCTAGAGATTTGGATGGGATTTCTATGCCCAAGCCCCCTCTCCCATCCTGGATTTGTGGACCTAGGGAGCTATACACACAATAGCAATTATGGAGAAAACATAGTATCAATTATATTCTTAGACAAGAAATGACTCTAGAGCTCCCAGTTTAGAACTTCTTAGGAAATGTGGTATTGGATTTACGGCTGCCTTCTTCATCTTTCCTCTTTACAGTATTTGGGCTCAGCGGGTGGAGGCTGAGTCCTTTTACCAGATCAGAGCATGGATGAGGTGGCCTGGTCTGGCCCCTCACTTTCGAGAGTACACTAACCGATAAATACAGCTCATTACTTTTCAGCATAGTGTGACTCTATCCACAAGCAAATAATGGCCCACTGAGCGTCACCCAACTCCATTATTCTCTCTTGAAATGGAGCTGATAAGGTGGCTGGCTGGGGGGAGTGAAGGGCGTCGGTCTGTTTGTTTCCCCCCATCACTTACGTGCAAGTCAAATAGGAGGTAAAGTTAAAAGCACACCCCTTCTCAGCCATGCAGGGAGACATACACAGATTGACACAGATAAATGTGAGTGCAACTGTGTTCCATAATCAAGGGTTAGAAAAAGGTTGCATTTTAATCACCTCAGCCACAGGTACAGTAAAGGAGACAAAGGATGAGGAAAAGAAACAGTGAGGCAGTCTTAGGAATCAGCCACCTCTTGGGGAGACTGCTCTGTGCTCTACAGGTTCGCTTCTTGGCTTATGTGTAGTAATCTAATTTCAGACAGCAGCCCTGCAGGCCTTTTTCTGTGTTTACTTTTCAAAAATTTAATTTGGCTGAGCACCCACTGTATGCAGGGGTATGGTATGTAGTGTAGGAAAGATAAAAACCACAAAGCTCCCTAACCATCCGAGGACCATGTATTAGAGAGGATAGAGAGAGTGCTTTGCAGTAAGGTATCTGGGAGAAGGTTTATCACATCTCTAGGACCCGCAAGCTGAATATTCTTAGATAAGTCACTTCCCCTCTGTAAGCCTCAGTTTCCTCATCTGCAAAATGGGGTTGATAAAACCTCCTTCTCAGGGATGTTGATATAATTTCATATAAGCATCTGACACACAGAAGTTACACAGTCAATGCTGTTTCCTCTTGCTACACTACCCACAGGACAACTCAGATACTAGGCACCATCCTTAGGAAATGGGAAATGTGAGGATAGTAAATTTCAACATCTGTCTGCTGGACCTTTTATCTCTACTTGGAGACAGGGTGTTTATTGAGACAAGGTAGATTTGCAGTGATACATTATTAATAGTTTGTGATACATTCTGGGTGATGGATATCTTCCTCCCAGACATACCACGACAGCTGCATTCTCTCTTGGGGAAAACAGCGGGGCGTCGAGCCAGAGCAGATAGCTCAGAGGGAAAAAGGAATGGAAAGCTCCAGATGCAAATTATAGGCCATTTGGTTTTATTTTGGATTACTAGAAGGGTTCCTCCCATCTCCCATCTCACCAACATCATGAATCTTTTGCCTTGAATTCACAACACTTCTGTTTAGAAGTTCTTTCTGGGGTAGACACTACACTGACATGATTTGCCAAACATCCCCTTCTTTTTGGTTGTTTTACGATAAAGTTTAGAGACACACAGTACATCGTAGTACATGTCTACTGTCTTCTCTGTGTAATGTGGTAAGATATTTGTCCTGAGTAAAGATTGGTTATCTCTGTAGCAGTTTAGGCAGTAGTGATAAAAACATGGACTTAAGCTGAAGAGTCAAAACTTTTTAAAGTAAAATAAGAGAATGAAAAGATCATTGATTCTCACTGTCCATATTTTACAAATGGGGGGAAAAAAACGTGTCGTGGTGAAGTTCATATATGAAATTAGAGTTTGGAGAAGGAGTAAGAGCATTGGGGTCAGACACCATGCACTCATGTTTATTAGAGCATGACCATTATTCTGATTTTATGAATATGCAAAGTATGTATGATCTTGAGGGCACAAACAAGGGTGTGTGGCTCTTCCACTCAACACTAATTCTTCCTCACTAGCTCTCTGAATCTTGTAACATCGATTACAAGTATGATGCCTTTCATCCGTTCTCATTGGGACAGACTGATAAGTAGAAATAATGTTGAACTTGAAGTCCTGCTAGCTGCATTCTTGCTGTCATCTTAGGGAATATACTTAACCTCTTCTTTGCTTTCTTCACAAGTAAAACATTTAATAACAGTAGTTTCCCCCAACCTAAGAGTTAATTTCCTTTCTGTACTCATTCAACCACTATTTATAGGATACCCACTAAATGCCTGTTAATATCTATGTGTTATGTATATAAAGCAGTACAAAACACCATATCTCCAGTGAGGGCTTTGAATTCTAATTCTGGGTCTGCTCTGACCAATTCCAGGACCCTGGTTATGTGTTTCCCAATGAGCCGAGATACTGGCAACATGGTAAAGAAGAACTCTTCATCTTTTGAGGTGGCCCTAGTAAAGGGTGGTTTGCACAGTGCACCTCGAAAAGTTAACTGTCACCAGCAGGCCTCTGCTTGACTTTGTAGCAGGTATTAATAGAAAAGAGTGTGCTGGGGAGGGCTGTCTGGACATATTTTTGCAGCTCTTAGGTTCAAGGCATACAGGCTACTACTGCCACTCATTTTCCTCACTGGTTCTTCTGTTCTTCCCTCCGTCTCACTCTTAAACATTAGCTGACACCTGCTCTATAAGAGGCCTTATCTAGGTATTATAAGAGCTACTAAGATGAATTGGCCTCGCTACTTATGAAACTCATAATCTGCATAGAGAAAGATAAGATTTCTCATAGGGAGGCTTGGAAGGAAGGGACGTGGAGAGCATTGATCTTTTGTATGATCCTGACATCTTCAACAAAATGAGAGGAGAAATATCATACTTTTTAAGACAGCACATCTAAGATAGTAGCTGACTTGGTTGTAGTAGTTGGATTGTGATTATTGAGGACTTTTCTTACCTTTGGAGAGCTTTAGCTTCATGGAGTAAAACTTACTTGCCCAGAAGCCCATGTTTTTATATAAGTTCTCTTCTGTAAGGTCCAGTCTTAGATAA
>NW_011888810.1:11651025-11655791 GCF_000151845.1 Pteropus vampyrus
TTTATTCCTGACAGCATTTAAGAATCACCAAGGAACTGAACATTTCTTGAGGAACACATAATGCCAGTCACCATAGTTGTCGTTCATCAAGCCCCTGTACAGTAAGGTCTTCATATACCCTGCCTTATTTGACCATCATGGCAATTCTCTGAGGTAGGGATTACTATCTCAGTCTTTCCTAGTGAGGATAATAAGGCTCAAGAAGGTTAAGGAATATTCCTAAGGTTACAAAGCTAATAATTAGCAGAGCTGGAATAAGAACTGAAGTGTGCTTACCTTTAAAAACCACATTATTGGAAGCAGTCTTCTGTTTAGTGGCTAGATCTTCCTGATGGAATAGGCAGCTGCCACAGAATCAAGAAGACAGAGTACCTCTGATGACCTCCTAACTATAATTCATTCAGACAGATCTCATATATCAAGGTCTTACGGGGAGATTTTGCTTCTAAGGCCCTAGTGAGTAATGATAGTACAATCTTAGCCAATTAGGACTATTTTCCATCATCACACAATAAAATGTTGAGATACCAGTTTACATGCATATGGCTCAATCAACACCAGATACTAACTGGAACGCAGACTTTGGGACAATTGCAAAGACCAACAGGAGCACAGCCACATTAAACATATAGCAATAGCATAACTCTCAGAAAATTTCATCATTTAACAAAAAGAGCAGTGGACTGAGTATATCTGGAGATTGTCACTAGTTCTCTCCAAGATATAGGCAGGATACTTTTTTTTTTTTTTGCTCTCTCTTTGTTCTTCTGTAAAACTGGGTATGTAATTCAAGGTCCTTGGAACATGGAGATTTTTAGGATATTATTTGTTTGTATCTTTAGTCTAAAATAGGATTTATTGCCCCCACAATGTTTAAATATAAAACCAGTTGTAAAATTGTGTGTCTGTGTGTAATTAAATTGAGATATGAAGAAGGAATGTCAGAGGGTTCTCAAAACTTGGAATATTTATGATATTCATATACCAAGGACTTAACACGTAGAAATAGGTTGAGCATTTGTATACATTTCTAATGAAAATGTGATAAAATAATACCTCTACATTACAGATGAGCAAACTGAGATTTAGTGAGGCTGAATAACTTGCTCAGGGTCGCCCCTCTCATGAGCCCAAACTCCCCTTTCTCACTGACAGCCTGACCAGAACTACCTGTGTCGAAGAGTCAGAGCAAGTTGCAGCTAATCAAAACTGAGAGACTTATTAGATGAAGGTGCTCTGCTTGATGAGTTGCTTTAGATGGCGAAGACCTAGAGGACAGGTGGCCTTTTTAGAAGACGGGTAAAAACGTCCACCAAGTCAAGGACCTACGCTCTGCCTCTTTCTCTTTGCCGTCCTTTCTCTAAGCTCCCAGCTGGTCCACATTCCCCTCTGAAGGTTCTGATTAAACAGCAGCTTCTTTCGATCTCAGGTATTTTCAGGTTCTAGGCAGCCAGCCTCTGGGTCACTCTGAGTACAGGTGTCTTTACATTCCATTGAGGGACATTATTAAGAAAATACTCCTACTCTCCAAACCAGAAGGAAGAGAATGCTGGCACATGTTGGCACCTTATACACGTTAGTTACATCTCGGAGCAACTTAATAAGGCAAATAGCCTCCCCATTGTACAGGTGAGCACAGTGAGGATTAGAGGAGACAGTGCTTGACCCATGGTTCCAGGCGAAATCTGGGATTCTGAACGTGCCCTGCCTAACTCCAGAGCGAGTCTTCTCTCCCCGATACTGTTAGGTCTACACTGTTTCCTTTAAGCTTTCAGGCTCTGTTCGGTGTCTCAAGCCAGTCCAGAATGGCTCTCCCCATGTAAGCCGAACAAACTCTGAAGAGCTCATTTTCGCCCTCTGGGAGGAATCGTCTCTTGGCTCTCAGATGCAGAGTTTGGTTGCAAAGCTGGATCCCTGTGCGACAGAGGCAGTAACGCTGCCGGGAGTGGTGGGGAAGTTCATTGGTCAGACGCCAGCTGGCTCAGGGCACCATCTCTCTTTCCTTTTCTGGAGCAAGCCACGTTAAGTCTGGCCGTGCTTGTGTGCTTTGGTGCCCAATTCTGCAGCCATTTCAAGCCTTTCCTCTCCCCAAAATGAGCATTTACACTCCCATGGATCACCCTTTTGATAGGTCTAACCATGTAGCTCCAGCTCAGAACACAAATCAGGAGTGACATTCTGTTTCTATATTTTCAGCTATAGCTCATAATTTGGTATAACACTTGTCATTGTCTAAGAAACAGATCCCTGTGCAGGAAACCCACTGGACACCAGAATGAAATTGACTAAATAAAAGCAGTTTCACTGAACAATTTACAAATATCACTGCGTCTTGCCAAGCCGTTTTGGCAAAACCATCTTCAGTGACTTGAGAGTGTTTCCAGCCAGAAAGAGATTTGGGTTACTTTATGCTTTCCTCTCTCATTTTTCTGATATAAATACTTTCATTAAAGCCACATTAAGTCTCAGACAATAGAAATGTCATTCAGGGAAACATTTGCATTTATTTTTCAGGAAACATTATTTAGTTTTATCTTTTCATGGGGAGGGGAGGGACCTTGTTTTATAGACCGAAGTAATATTTGCTAGAGATATTGCATATTGAAGTGTGTGTGTGTGTGTGTGTGTGTGTGTGTGTGTGTGTGTGTGTGACAATGGAGAAGGTGTTACTGGAAACGTGTTTCCTAAGGAAAAATGTATGAGGTTTTCTGTCACTCATAGAACTTAAGATTGCAGAAGGTATCTCTCTGGGATAGGAAAGAAGTATGGCATGAGTGATAATTGTGAAAACCTGGGCATAGACATCAGTAGCCTTGGATTTTAGTCCAAATCTAACCAAAAACTGGTGGCATGATCTTAACAAAATAAATATGTATATATGTGTAAAGTAAAATAAGTTTCAAAAATTGAGAGGAAATTTTTAAAAAAGGAATATAGACAAAAATCACAGCTCGCATGTAGTTTAGATATGTCATTTAGCTTCTCTAAGTCTTGGAGTTTTCATCTATAAAATTGGGTTAAAAAGAAGCAACAACCCAAATTGATATTTATATGGACATATGCTGGACTCCATATGAAACTTATGACCATATGTCATTAACCTAATTTTTTTGCTTGACAGAAATCAAAGCTCTTCCAGTGAATCATTCTTTCGAGACATATTTTAGTGGCACTTACTAGGAGAGGGTGCCTTGATGAATGGAACAACCCCTTCTCCTTCCTTCATGGAGCTTGTAGTCTACTGATGGAGCTCACGGCTACGATGCAGGCATCTGGGCTAGGAAGCCAGACCCCGCTGGACTGAAGCCTGGACTCTTCCTAGTGTCCTGCTGCACCCAGGACAGTCCCAGCTGATGGCTGGTCTTCAAGCATAATTATTGATGGCCAGTGTGTTAGTTTGGATGATAAATTATATGCTTACCCTACTCATGATGCCCAGGGTTCCTTCCAAGACTTACAGCTGGACAATTTTTAGGACACCCCGAAGAAACTAATGGCAGGACAACAGCCAACAGTTTCAGTCTCTAAGAACCTGAATGAGTTTCTAGAATAGACAATTCGCTGACCCATGAAGTTGAGCTAGGAGGTAGAAGTCATTCATTACCCAAAGACATAGAAGTTTAGAGCTTTTAAAGGGTTCTCATGAGAAGATGTGACCCAGCCCTGTTTACAGATGAGAAGAGACCCCTTAGAAAGGGGAGCTAATTCAAAGAAGGTTCAACCCAAAGTGAATAAAACAACAGACCTAGGACGATAACTATGTTTTCAGGACTCCTGTCTAGTCTTCTGTCCATCTTTCTGCTGTCTCTCTTTGAGTGTGGTCCTCAAAGGGATGCGATTATATGATAGAGGAAGGAAATGTAGCCAGAGGAATAGAGGATGGAAATCTTAAAAGATGGAGCTGATGGTGCTTTGAAGATATTTGCAGGGAAAAAAACAAACCCTCTATTGAAGAACCATACGTAGAACTATTTGGCCTGTTTTCCTTCATTCTTTCAAGTTACTTGATAATTCTTATTTTTTCCCTTGTTCAAAAGCACAGTAGGATTTTTTGATAGTATAATATGTACAAATATATAAATATGTAATATATATTAAAACCCTAATTCCACTACTAATAGATAAGCCTGATTAAACTCTCAGGGACATATCTTTCCAGACACTATCTATGCATACATGTATTTTCTTTGTTATCATAATAAGATCACACTGTTTATATTATCAGGGAGTCTTTTTTTTTTCCTTTTCTAATTTGTTTTAACCCACTTAATCATATGTCTAACCTTGCTGGTTAAATTCTTTGAGATTCCAGAGGTGATTTGAGACAGAAAAGGCTTTCTTCCCATCTCCCACCCCTGGAATATCCCTTCCCAATCTCCTGTGATGCCAGGAATTCCATTAGAGAGCCACCGCCAGAATGCTGATGAATGGATTAGCATGTCAATGCCAGCAGGAGAGGCATGACTTGAGGCCCTTATCAGTAATTGAAATCATATTCTGAGCAAGCTGATCAGATCCCACTCAGCAGGCAGCGAGAGAGGAGATTTCTGGGCAGCGGGAGAAAGGATTGGGGAAGGGGAGTGTGGGTCCTGTGTCACTGGGAGGAGGTGAGGAAGGGGAGAGCTTCGTACACAGTTCTCAGGAGGCCGAGCCAGCAACAGTAAATAAATGAGCTACAGGAAACAGCGGGGCTCAGGAACTTGGAGAGGTGACACAGCAGAACGGAGAGCAGAGAGAAATAGAAGACTTGCCCTGCCAAAAATGCT
>NW_011888810.1:11658321-11659453 GCF_000151845.1 Pteropus vampyrus
AATTTTTAAGAAATAACTTTTTTTAGGGCTCCCACAAGATCTCTTTGTGTTTATTGTATGTGTTCATGCTGATTTGCAGATAAGCTCACTACATCGCAAGCCGGCAGACAGATGGTCATTTCTTTCCACGTCTCTAAACTTTTCCCCTTTTTGTACAAATCAGATCTGGTTTGTACATATCAGTTCTTGGGGTGTTTACAATTATAGAAAATATTTATATATTCAATTATAATGTAATATCTACTCACTAAAGAAAACAAAGAAATTATAGATAAGCAGAAACAAACATCTCAAAGCTCCAAGTGCCAAATACAACAGATTTTGCTATTATGGGAAATTGTAATTTCTTCTACATCATCTTCTCTTTCATCTTTTTTTTTCCTGCTCAAATACAATGCTTATTCATAAATTGAAATTTAGAAGAGTTTAAGAACAAAAGCAGCAACTAGTTCAAAAATGCAAAGAAAGCTCTTATAGGTATTGATATTTTTGTCTTATACCTCTAGGCATTGTTTAATGTAAGCATTAAAATACTATGTAGATAACTTTTAACATTTGGCCACTGTTCCATGTTATCACATTGTTTTTTAAAAAATATTTGAATTACCTCATATCCTTTCATCTAGCAGATGAACTAAGGGTTATTTAATTGTCCCCTATTGCTGAGAATTTAAGTAGTTTCCAGGTTTGCATATTTATAAACAATTCTATGGTGATTATCTTTCTATAGAAAATATTATACATATATTACTTGCCAAGAGAATATTAACAGAAATGGAATTACTGTGAAGAAAAGAATGAACATATTTAAATTATAGGAAGATTTTTAAATTAATTTGTAAGTGAATTTTATAACCTTGTTAAAAAGCGACTCTTGTAAGACTTCCTAATAAGCACAGGATATTATTTTAAAAATAGTTTTATGTTAAAAAGGTTAAAATGATTCACATTTCATTGACTGTTTTTATTAGTTGTTGAACTTGGGATTTCATGTGCCTATTTACTCTTATTTTTAACTGTATATTATGTCTGTGTCACTTTCCCATTTGTGTATTAGGGTTTTATCATTTTCTATGTCAGCTTGCTTAAGATCTTTATATGCTAAAAATATCAGCTTTTTGTTTAATATATA
>NW_011888810.1:11659633-11694647 GCF_000151845.1 Pteropus vampyrus
CCCTAAAGGAATACCGAACCTAGTTTCAGGGTTTTGGAGTATAGGGGGATTCCCAAGCAATTCTCTGACACCAGCTGAGTATCCTACAATTCAACTCAATTCTGGCACTATTTGCGCAAAGATAGCATCCGATACAGATGCAGGACAGGGCAAATTTCCCTGAGGTGGGGAGAGACCATGAGACCACACCCTGCGCAGAGAGATGGTCTTTTGGTGGAAGGTAGAAAGAATTCAACACGCACGCCAAAGTTAGAGTCAAAAGGAAGGTTTATTAGAAAAAGAGTAACACTCCACAGACAGAGCATGGTCCCCTCTCAGAGGCAGAGAGTGAGAGGGACAGTAAGAGGGACCCTGAGTGTTCAGGGAATTCAGTTTATATCATTCTTTAGTCCCCATTTCTTTCGATATGGACATACCGTGAGGAAGGGGAAGGGGAAGAATGTGTAGCCTGAAAGGCCTGCTGGCAGTTTCCACTTTAATCCTTAGGTTCCCCAGAGTTTTAGCCACAGGTAATAAACGATTTTGTTTTGTGTAGGGCAGACACTTAAGGACTCTGTTGTTCCTGTTTCCCCTTCCACTGGTGTGGGGAAAGGGTTATTAGCAATCCCAGCAGAAATCTTCCTTTGTTCTGCAGGTGTCCTCCTGGCCTGCCGCAGGGCTGATCAGCATATTGCAGTCTCTAAGTGTAGCTTGATTAACATTTGAATTCTCTTGCCTCCTCCCTACATTAATACCACAGGTTAAGGGTCTCAGTTCTACAAGACTGCCCACAATCCCACTTCAAACGCCAGTCACAAGCCGGGTCACCTGTGCTTCTGACCTACAGGCTGTAGATGGGAGGTTTCAGTGACCTCCTCCCTTAGTTGGATTAGTTTGCTAAAACATCTCACAGAACTCAGAGAAATATTTTACTCACTAGATCACAGGTTTGTTATAACAGGATATAATTCAAGAACAGCTAGGGGGAAGAAATGCAGACGGCAAGGTGTGGGGGAGGGGCACGGAGTTTCCATGCCTCTCCGAGAGTGCCATTCTCCTCCTCCAATTTCCAGGTGTTAACCAGTCCAGGAGCTTTCCGAATCTTCTCCTTTTTGGGTTTGTATGGAGGCTTCATTACATGGGCATGATCGATAAAATGATTGGCCATCGGTGATTGATTCAACCTCCAGCCCCTCTCCTCTTCCCAGAAATCAGGTGGTAGGACAGAAAGTTCCACCCCTCTATTCAAGATCATTTCTCTGCTAACTAGTCCCCTTCCTCAGGCACTTGCCAAAAATCATCTCATTAACCTAAACCCAGTTGTGATGTAAAGGGGCTTGTTATAAATAACAAGACACCTATTTCACCTTTATGGCTCCAAAGTGATTTCTGGAATTGAGGACAAGAGACCAAATACAATGAGAAAAGAAGTTTCCATTGCTCTTATGGCTCAGGAAATTCCAGGGGTTTGGGGAGCTGTAATCCAGGAACTGTGGGTAAAGACCAAATATATATATGAGAAATATATTTTGGTCTTCTGAATGACCAGATTTATATTTCTTACAAATCACAGTATTGCAGTTCTTCATCTTCATCAGTATATCATCCCTATTATTAATATCTTCATTAGTATGGCACATTTATCATAATTAATGAATCAATATATTGTCATTAACTAAAGTTCATACTTTGTTCACAGTTCCTTAGTTTTTACCTTATGTCCTTTTTCTCTTCTAGCATCCCATCTAGGATACTGTGTTATCTTTAGTCATGTTTTCTTAGGCTTCTCTTGGCTGTGATAGTTTCTCAGACTCTCTTTGATTCTGATGATCTTGAATATTGAGAAGTACTTTCAGATATTTCCTAAAATTTTGCTCAATTATGATTTATTCTCATGATCCAACTGGAGTTATGAGTTTGGGGGACGGGGAGAATACAGAGGTAAAGTGCCATTTTTGTCATATCATATCAAGGATACATACTGTTAACATGACCCAACTTATCACTTTTGATGTTGACCTTGATCACCTGGCTGAGGTATTGTTTTTCCGGTTTCTCCTCTGTAAAGTTACTGTCCTCCTATCCCTTTTCATACTGTACTCTGTAGAAGGAAGTCACTACTCAGTTTACACTTAAGGAGTGGGGAGTTATGCTTCATCCACCTCCTTGGGAATAGAATATTTACATAAATTAATTTGGATTTGTCGTACATGGGAGATTTATCTTTTCTTTCTTATGTATTTATTTGTTCAATTATTTATATCAGTGTAGACTCATGGACATTTATTTTATACTTTGGGTTATAATCTAATACTACTTTATTTTGTTGCTGAGATTGTTCTAGCTTTGGCTGTTGGAAGCTCTTTCAGTTGGCTCCTGTATCTTTTTGACATATTCCCATCATTGTGGGTTTTCTTGCTTTTTAATTTTGGCTCTCTGTCTTTCTACATGCCTATGAATGCAGCTGTTGTAATGTAAATGGGCGTGTGTTTGTGTTTTAAACTATCATCTTCTTAGTGTTGATGATGATTTAGACAGAAATCATGTAAGAAAGCTCGAAATGATAGACATCAATTTTATTTGATGGGAAAGATCTTTCCTTGGAATCAGACAGACCTAGGTTTCAAAATCACTGAGAGACTGTTACATCAATTACCCTCAATAAATTATATTTCCTAAACTCCATGCCTTGCGATGATCATTCCCCCTAACAGATTGACTCTAGGCTTGACAATGTGAAATATTTGGCTAATGGAGTGTAAGCTAACTTCACATAAGAAAAGCTCAGTAAACACTTGCACTCTTGGAATTCTGTTTACCACTATGTAAGAAACAAGGGCCATCCTGCTAGAAAAGACATGGAAGAGACCAACACCTCAGCCCACAGCCCCAGATGGGCATTTAAATGCATGTACTAGACCTGCAACAACTAGACTCACTTGGGCCACCTGATAACTGCACACACATGCATGACCTGGGCAGAGTCTACCAGAACTGCGCAGCTAAGCTCAGCCCAAAATGCAAAACTATGGGCAAATAAATTGTTGTTTGTAATATATTTTGGGTAGTTGGTTAGGTTGAAATGATAACAGGCACAAGACCTATGCCAGAAGTGGGCTTCAAATCCGTGTGGATAGTGAATAATAATTTCTGTAATTTTAGCCTTTTTTTTTTACTCCCTGAACTTCAGTTATCCATCCCCTTGATGGGAATAATAATACCTACTCCTGCCCATTGAATTGAGCATTACACCAAATGAGATCCTGCTTATCAAATGTCCCACCCAGTGTTAGAATACAGAACTGGCTCTCGCCAAAGCTTTCTCTTCGTCGGCCATTTCATTAAAGCAAAGTCACTAGAATATTCCTCCCTTTCTGTAACACGATGTTAGCTGAGTCAGAGTTCTTTTGCAATAAAGAACACTGCAAATTAGGTTTGTTCAATAAAGCAAAAAGGAGATCATGAACCAAGGCCTCATCCATAAAGACCGTGTTCCTGGTTGCTGCCTGAGTGCTAGCTGGGACATTCCGACGTGGTCTTCCAGTGCCGTTTATATTTAGACTTATAAAAGCATCTGATTCCAGAGATCCAGTGAAGTCAGACCTAGCTTTTCCTCCACGTTCCCAGCATCTAGAAGGAATCCTGAGTGCTAGGCTGTGCTTTGTAGATTTAATGCCAGAATATAAATATGTGCCTTGGAAACAGGGATCTATGAGCAGGGAATGAGGAAGTCGGACATTCCAGAAGAGCTTATATGGCGGGGAAATATGGACAGAGACTTAGCACTTCGTTTTTCTGTTGGAAGGCAAGTTATATAGATACTTTCTGGGTTTAGTTTTGGTTGAGTAACAACATTTAAGACAGGCTGGACTGATACACTCTCATCACTGATTTACCCCGAATCTTTTCTCTGTATCACCCTGTTAGATGTCACTGTACCCAAATTAACTAATTGAATGTAGTTGGTTATGTATCATGACATGTTGGGAAATGGTGTTCACGTTCTGACTCATTAACAAAGTAATTATTTAAATGATCTGAGTCTCACTGTTTGTTCATCTGCCAAGTTGGCATTAGGCAAATGTATTTCTTAAATTCCATTTAGGGTCTTAACCCATACATGTGGCACATACACCCATATACAGAAACAAACACACATGTATAAATAACAACAAATATAAACCTTAGGTACATATATAAACACATACATGCACCCTTACCCTTACAAAGATTCTCCACTGTGATCATCACCACAATCACTGACTGACTGAACAAGTTTTTATATGAATTTCCGACATCATTTTTAGCAGGATTCAGCTCACGGGTAAGATGAGCTATTGTGGCACAGCCAGAGCTCCAGGTGGTACCCAAATATATGAGTGAGGGTGGTGAGCATGCCTCACAGGGAACTTTGAGGGAGGGGACATCAGCAGGCACTGGGACCTTCTTGCTTTTCCATCCTCCCTAAGTGAATGCTGCCACATTTACTCTCAGAAGGGGGCAGTCAAAACATCTTGAAGTCCTGGATTCTGGTTCCACCTCTTCTACTGCCTTACTTTGTAACCCTGTGAAAATCACTTTTCTTCTTGGAGCATTAACTTGTGATTCTTTAAAAGGACAATGTGTGGCTTCCTGTTCTAGCCAAGATGGAGTAATCTCACTTTATCCTATCTCTCCTACTGATTATAACTAAAATCTATAAACTCAGTGCAAAAAGCAACTACCTAAAGTCTCTATTAAAGTAAAACCTCCCTTACAGGTTGATTGGGGAGTGAAGTGAAAATTTGAAGAATGATCAATATGGCAATGAGGTTTTTTTCCTCCTTTATCTCCCAGCATTGACCTAAGAACAAAACAGCACATCAGGTATGGACAGCAAAAACTCTGAAAAAAATCTCTCTAGTGAGACAGAAGTCCACAGAAAACCAGAGAGTATGGGGTCACTGTGAGCCAGAGAGCCTTTTCCCCTAATTTTATCCCTTTCTCCTAATTTTATGGAGATATTATTAACATAAAGCATAGGTAAGTTTAAAGTGTAGAAGGTGATGATTTGATTCACATGTAAATTGCAAAATGATTGCCACAATAAGGTTAGTTAACACCTCCATCCCCTCATATGATTAACATTATTATCGTGATTCTATTATTTAAGATTTACTCTTTTAACAGCTTTCAAGTATATAATACCTTCTTTTTTTCTTTTCTTTCTCCTGGCTGTGTCCAGAGGCCAGCTTGTGTTGCTGCATAGTGGTGGCCACAGCACAGAGGTGTGGGCAGTTAAGTCCCAAGAAAAAAAACCATCTCTGTGGTCAGATAACTTATGCTGTGAAGGCAGTATGCATGAGGGGAAGCCACATTGTTTTATTATTTTTCTCTCTAGTTCTTTCTCACTGCTTTGCCGCAAGGTCGGCCCAGGTATGTGAAAATGACCAACATCAGATAAACTCTGAGAAAAACTATTGTTTCTGATCAGAGGAACAGGAATAAGGGAAAGGGACTCCTGAGAGCTGGTGAATATAAGGGAGTCCTGGAGAGAAAAGAGCTGGAGAAGATGATCTCCTAATTCTATGAATAAGTATCCAACATCCCCAGCTTACCCATGAGCTGCACATGTGCAAAACAGACCCAAAGAAGCATAGCAGTGGCTTTGAGAATTGAACAAGAATATAAACCATCACCCACATTTGGTGATGGTTTGTATGGCCGCAGTAACTTCTAAGTGTTGGGTGTATGGATGAGGTACACACAAAGATCATAGCAAAGATTCTGGACATTGAACTGGTTTTGGAACCTCTGCTTAGAGAAAGCAAGACAGAACTTGTGATCTGTACCTATCCAAGCCTGTTAAACAAACAAAATAATATCAACAGATGCTAGAGGATTTTAACAGCAATAAGATTCTTGCAGCATATTTAACCTTTCTTGGATGCAATCCTAAATGAAGTTTATAAAAGGAAACAGAAAATCAGGACTAATTCTCAAGGTAGACATTGGTATACTATGTATGGTCCATGGGCCAAATCTGCCCACCACCTGATTTAGCATGGGTCATAGGATCAGAAGAGATTTTACATTTATAAACAGTTGAAAAAAAATCAGAAAGATATTTGAAAAATGTTAAAATTTTATGTAATTTAAATTTCAGTGTCCATAAAGACAACATTTTTGGAATAGAGCCATGTCTATTGTCTATCACAGCTTTCATGCTACAATTTCAGAGACTGTATGGCTAACCCACAAAGCATAAAACAATTACTGTCTGATTCTTACAGGAAAAAAAATAAATGTTTTGAAGCCTGCTAAGGGAATGCACAATCCAAACAAATACAAATTTTTGAGATGACCTTGGTGTCGGAACTATCAGGCAAAGATTTTAATGAGGATATTATAACCATGGTCAATAAGATGAGAATTAGTACTCTTGGACATGGTTCCATAGTGCAGCGGTGAGAACATCTGCTTTATACACAGAAGGTCCTGGGTTTGCACCCTAGTAGAGCCAAGGTCCATGGTCTATGGCCATGCCACCCTTGAAAGCTAAGCAGGGTTGGACCTGGTTAGTACTTGGATGGGAGACCACTAGGAAGACCAGGTGCCTGTAGGCATAAATATAATAAATACTTTTTTTTTTTTAAAGAATTAGTACTCTTAAAATGAATGGAAAAATAGAAGTTCCCCAAAGAGAAATAAAAACCTATAAAGACAAAATCAAATGGAAAAAATACAACATCTGAAGTAAAAAATTCACTAGATGGACTCAATACCTCAATGGAGATGCCAGAGGAAAATATCAGTGAAGATATAAAAATAAAATTATCCAAACAGAAGGACACAGAGAAAAATATTGGGGGAGCAAAAGAGAGTCTCAGAAATCTAAGAGACAATGCAAATATATATATATATATATATATATATAAAATATTTGTGCCATGGTGTTCTACAGGAAAGGAGAGATTGGGTGCAGAAAAAATATTTGAAGAAATAATGCCTGAAAACTTCCCAAGTATCGTGAAATGGAAAAATTTATAGGTTGAAGAAGCTGAGGAATCTCCAAACAGGATAAATTCAAATAAAATTATGCCCAGACACATCAGAATAAAACTCATGGAAAACAAAAATAAAAGGAAAGGGTGGTACGAAAGAGTTACTAAAACCTCAATAAAGTCTACATTAAATGATAAAGAGGTCAGTCACCAAGAGAGAAATTTGAAATAAACAGTTATAAGGAAATGTAAATATTGTGACATCCCGAATATTTTCACATGATATTTTTGCCTGCGGAAAGTACAGGCCAGAAAGATTGAATGATTTGGCCAAAGTAACTCTCAGGCAAGTGCTCTCATAAAATGAAAGAAAGAAGGGGGAGGCAGGGAGAGGGGGAGGGGAAAGAAAGGAAAGAAGAAAAAGTAGTAATCTGTGTTGAGTGGATAATTAGTAGGGAATTTAATTAACACTGGCTGTTATCATCACGTTTTTCCTTAGGGGAAAAGAAAATAGTGATTTTTTAATGAAATGAAGTATTTTAGGAGAATGTAATGCTTACTGAAGCATCCAGGTCAGGGACTTGGGGCATCCAGATTTCCAGTGGACAGTGGTAAGGATCACAAAGATGTGGCAAGTGCTTGAAAGCAAATGTGGAAAGGAGCCAGTGAGGTATTTTGCTTACTTAGAGATTTTTGCTTTAAGTCATGTTTAAAAGGGCTGGGGTAGGGGGCAGTGCCTTCTTTACACGAGGACAAAAAAACCATTAGAAAGTCTAATAGAAAAAGATAACTCATTTCTGTGCCAAGAAAATCAGGCAAATTGTTTGTTGATATTATATAGCCAGAAAAAGAAAATTGAGGCAATAGATTCTTGGCTAAACTCACAAATGCTTTGGCAGAGTATCTGTATGTTTTCTCCTTCTCCTTCACATCTTCCTCTCCCTTTTCCACCCCCTTTTCTTTCTTTCTTCCCTATGTCCCTCTCTCAAATACACACACACTTTAATAAGGTGGTCTTTAATCTTTATACCCCTCTTGGGAACTCTGACATGCCAGAGATGTCAAAAGGGATTCAGATTTCATGAGGACCTGCTACATCTTCTTGAATATATGTTGAAAAAGCTCTTGAAACTACTACACAGGACCTAAAACGTTAGGGCTCAAGATAATGAACGGAGAGAGAAGAGAAGTTCTATCTGGAAGAAGTAATCTGAGTTCCTGAGATTTATCCAAAGATAGAATTGCAATCTTGTTAAGATCCTTGGCTATGTGTCAGGATACAGAGACTCATTTGACTTCCAGTTAAAACCCAGAGTAATTTTTCTAAATTTCTTATCAAGGGTGAGCAAGAAATCTAAAGGAGCACTTATTGATGCGACTAACTTCCAATGGTAGTGAAGAAATGGACTTTTCAGGCACATCCAGCACAGCATTTAAAAGAACAGGGACAGCAAAATGGGTATCGGCAGCCATTGGAGTGGAAACTTTCATCTGAGTTGTCAGGTGGCCACCGCCACTCTGAGCAGAGTGAGCAAGAATCAAATGAGTAGCAGTTGGAAGACATCTTTAAATGCAATCAAGTAGAATGCTCCAGGATTCTTAGATTGCCTTCAGGATGGCAGACGGGGCTTGGCATCCTTGAGTCCCCTGAGATTTATCTTTGAGTAGACCTGGTACAAACTACCACTTGTATCCCTGCTATAAACCATAGACCCATTCTTGATGCTGCTGTGGTCTAAAAAAGGAAGGACCATACCTGTATCATTGTTCCTTGCAAAAAATAACTAAAACAGCCTACCTTATGGGATGTAAAGGTATTTTTGAACATGACCAGCATTTCAGAAAAGTCCCTGCAACGTCTCGTGTTTTCTAAACCTCGGTTGATCTGCTCTAATCTTTCTGCATCTGACATTTTTCTTTGTTCTGTGCTTTTCATCTTCAGGCTCAATATTAAAAAATATTGTTTAAAAAAATGAAATGGATGACTGACATCGAAAGGAAAGACCCCAGGGGGTTTCTTATGAAGGACGATAGAAGCCCATGGATTGTTTTGAAACACTGCTGCTCTGGCCCTTCAGGACACAAATTGGAAGGGAGGAGGAGGTGATAGAAAACTGATTAGAATTTGGCAGGAGAAAAAAAAAATCCTGGCAGAAATTCAGACACATTCTATTCATATAAACTTGGCAAAATACTTCTTTCTCCAACTTTGTTCAGATCCCCCATTTCATCATCATCATTATTGCCATCATCATTATTGTTGTTATTGCAGAGAACTGAAGAGGAAGAAAGTGCCTGAAGTGATAGTTATAAGAACATAACAAGATACTCGTCTAAGTCACTTCCAATGAGAAGAGCCTTTATAATTGTTCTATTGACAGTGTTTTGAGAGATGTGACTCCGAAGAATAAACAAATCTAAAAATTATTAGGCATGATTACTTGCCTATTAGGTGTTAATTCATTCTAAATGGGGTGATCAGCTTCAAAGGAAGTTTGCAGATGTACAATGCCATTTCCTTGATGTTGGCCTCAGTATTGATTAAGGAGGATCAAGCTCAATGTCCTATGTGGAATATATCCACATTATTGTAGCTGCCATTGGGAATGAAGAGGTCCCAGCTGACAGCTTAAGAAAGGGAAAAGGGTGTTTCTAGGGAACCCACTGGTGAACAGGCAATATGTCCACAGGCTGAAAGTCTTGCTGATGGGTGGAAGAGAATCAGGAATCCTGTTTTAAGTCCCAGTTCATGAAAGTATGAGCATCAGCAGTTCTTTTTGTAAAATAAATGAGGTGCCAGGGCTCACATCTGATAAATTATAAAATGCCTCCCCCTCTCTTCCTCTCTTTAAACACTCCTCCCCTATTCTTCCCATTAACTTGTAAACATGTTTCTGACAAAGGAATCTGTAGAGATGGGAATGTTAATTTATTTAAGGTCATTCCAATGAACATTATTCTTGGTGTGTTGGTGAGTTGAATGGGTGTGCAACTAATCTTCTAGAGCCTAGTAGGCATCATCAGTAGAAATTATCTTAATTCATTTCAGCAGATTTCTTTCTTTTTTTTTTATTAATACATGGAGTCACAATCTCCTGTCTTCTTAACTTTCAATTTAACCAATTTACTGAATATTAATTAGCTATTACTTAGTGTCAGGAAATAGTTGCTGCTAAAAGAGAAGCAAATAAGACAGGGTCTGCTCTCAAGAAATACAGCCTAAGATGGAACAGACATACAAAGACATCATCATGCCAGGTGATAAGTATTGTCCTAGAAGAATTTACAAGCACAGAAAGAGAAAAATTAGCTGTATGTGGTGATGATATTAATCAGGGAAGGCTTTTTAAATGCTTAAAATTTGAGCTCGTTTTTAAATAAGAGTATACATTTGTTTGCATTTTAAATAAAGGGGAAGGTACGACACTCCAGGAAGCATCACATTTGCAAGGCATGGAAGCGGTAAACTTCTGGTGTGTTATAAAATATCTAAGTAGTTTGGTACTCGTAGAGTATAAACTTGTGTGTAAGGAAGTAATGAAGTACAGCTCTGCAGAAAGCCAGCAACCAGCAGAATCTTCTCCAAAAAGAGAAGAAACAATGGCCTTTGGTAAACTCCATCGTCAGCCAGTAAGAAGGACAGGAACTCAATGCAGCTTCCTGTTACATCTCTGAGACTATCAAAAATAAGGGCCAAGATGGATAAAGAAATTATCAACCTCTAGAACTTCTGTCAGTTTCCCATGTATGTTAATCCCTGCTTGTTTTCTCAAAACAGTCATCAGTGACACCCTTAAAAGAATATGGGTCTTTGAGCTTTTTTCTTTAAGAGAAGTAAGAAATAGAGGAACTGGGAAGTCTTCTCTGGGGAGAACAGGTCAAGAAAGCTACAGAAAAAGATATACAGGAACTTCATCAAAGGAAGAGAATGAGTGGTGTGTGTTAAAGACCTGTTTTGGTCTGAGAAAGAGCCCAGGGCGGTGGGACTGGAGGTTTACCAAGAAGTAGTATATTCTCTCACATACTAGTCAAGCCTAAGTATACATTTTTCAATTTGGGCAAGAAGTCTTCTGCCCGCAGGAGAGAACATGAGGCCCAATCCAACACTGCATCTCAAGGTCTGAAAATATTAACAGGCATGTGATTCTCTGATCTCAGAGATAAACAATAGTGTCTTGAAAATCATATCCAAGAATGACGTGGGTCTATTCACTTTGATAGTCAAGAGAATCAGCCATTTTGGAAGCAAAATAAAATTATACAACTTATTTTTTTGGAAGAAATGAATATCTCAGAAAATAAAAATGGAATATAACACAAAAGCATATACTCATTGAATCCTGGATATAAGATACAGTGTAGAGATCAGAATGCAAATGCTGCTCAAGAAATTGAATCCTCTCCAGCGTCTCCCTCGTGAGTGGTGACGGCAGAGTATGATGGGTACATATATAGGATGGAGAATTGGGATGCTTTATCTGCAAAACGGGGTAACAGGGCTATCTATCACATGAAGATCTACTTACTGAAAACATCTTCCTTCTCAAATCCGACATGCAGTAACTTCTCCATATGTATGCCCCCTGAATAACAGCTGAAGAATGTGCAGTGGCTAATAGATTCCCTGTGGGAGGATGCGGAGTATCAAATTCAGTTGGTCCCTATTTATTTAAACTCATAATGTTGGGATTGATCATTTGATTTCAGCACGATGTCCTGGAGGTATGGGATGTTGGATATCTGATGAATAATGGCCATGGGCAGGGGATAGTACCAGGGACTCAATGTAGAGATTCCTGTCTCTTGTTGACATTTGCATTGAGATATAGGTTTATTACTAACCTTACAGAGGAGGAAACTGAGGTTGAGTCATTTGTCCAAGCTCCCTCTGCTACTTAATGGCAAAGGAAAAATTAATAACCAGGACTGTCTTGTGTCAAAAATCATATTTTTCTTGGTAAACAGTGCAAAGCAACTGGCTATCCATATGCAAAAGAATCAGGTTGGACTCCTGCTTCACACCATACACAAAAATTATCTCAAAATGGATCATAAATTTAAACATAAGAGCTAAAACTATAAAAATCTTAGAAGAAAACGTAAGGGTAATTATTCTTCATGACCTTGGGTTAAACCATGGTTTCTTAGATATGACACTAAAAGCGAAAGTAACAAAAAAAATTTAATAAATTGGATGACATCGAAGTTAAAATTGTTTATGCTGCAAAGGATATCATTAAGTGAAAAGACAACTCATTGAAAACGAGCAAAGGATTTGAATAGACATTTCTCTGAAAAGGTATGTTAATGACTAACAAACACTTGGAAAGATATTCAACATTCTTAGTCATTAGGGAAATGCAAATGAAAATTATGAGATACCACTTCATACTAATCAGAATGGCTAAAACCAAAAGGACAAACACAAGTGTTAGTGAGAATATGGAGAAATTGGAACCCTCGAACAATCCTGGTGGGAATGTAAAATGGTGCAGTTACTTTGGGAAATAGTTTGAAAGTTCCTCAAAATTTTAAACATAGAGTTGTCATATAAGCCAGAAATTTCACTCTTCAGTACCTAAAAGAACTGAAAAGATATGTATCCACACAAACATTTGTACACAGATGTGTATAGCAGCATTATTCATAGTAGTCAAAAAGTGCAAACAACCCAAATATCCATCAATTAATGATTGGTGAATAAAATGGGGTATGTCTATACAGTAGATTATCATTTGGCAATAAAAAGGATTGAAGCATTGATAAAGGCTACAACATGGAAAACTCTTGAAAACATTATCCTAGGTAAAAGAACCAGTCGCAAAACACCGTCTATTGTATGATCCCATTTATCTGAAATGTCCAGAATAGGTAAATCAATGGAGACATTAAATAGTTTCGCAGTAGCCTAGGACTAGGGATTTGAGGGGCATGGGGAATTACCACTAACAGGTATAGGGTTTCTTTTCAAAGGATATAAATGCTTTAAAATTAGATTGTGGTTATTCATAGGGTTGCACAACCCTGTGAATTTACTAAAAAATTTAATTTTAGACTTTAAATGACTCATGGATGACAAGTGAATCATACCTCAATAAAACTGTTTAAAAATATAGGTAAATAAAGAATCAAACAAACAGAAACCCCAAGGTGTTTTACTTTGTCGCATTTAAACAACGTACTGCTCCTGGAATGGGCTCTGGGTTCATACAACCAAGGTCTAATGACAGCTCTGCTACTCACTACCTCTATGACTTTCAACCGCCTATCTCTCTGTAAGCCTCAGTTTCTCTCATCTGTAAAGTGGAAATAACAGTGCCCATCTCATAGGATTGTAATGTATGTAAAATGCTTAGCAGAGTGCCTGAGATACCTCAGTACTTTGCGAGTGTTGCTTTTTCCCCCATTCTTCCATTTTGCAGAAAAGATCCAGCCTTAGTCAGTGTAATTATTTTCTAACATCTGCCCCCACTGCTCCCCCCTAAACAACAGTCCTGGTGTGTTATGATTTTGTTTATTGTTGATGCTTTTTGTTGGCAAATGTGTGACACTCAGTGAAACAGCAGAATATAGTAGGAAGAGCATAGACTTGTTCAAGATAGAAATAGTTTCAAAATATGGTTCTGCCATGATAGCTTGTTAGTTAATCCCTCAAGCTTCAGTTTTCTTAGTTGATAAATGAATCAATAAGTGTCTTCCTGGAAACGTCGTTATGAGGATTAAATGCCATTATCTGTGATAATATGGAGAACACCAAGCACAGTGCTTGGCCCCGAATAGTTGCTCAGCCAGTGTGAGTGCCCTTCTCTTCCCTTTCTTGCTTTCAGCCTTAATAAAATAAAATGATCTAATAACAGAACAAAAATGTACTTGACATGAAGGAGAAAAAAATCACCTTGGCTGATGGTTTCTCTGCCAAAAAGATCTTACCCAGAGCTTCCTAAATGACTCCAATTAAGAGGTCTTTTTAAAGGCACAAACATGTACACTGTTTTTTATTCTCTCTTTCTCCAGTGATTGGGCTAGACAGAAAGAAATAGACAGACTACTTCAATTTCACATAGAATTTCATGAAAAATTTAGAACTCTAACCACTCCTGCTCCACAAATTGGCATTTATTAGAGTTATAAGGAGAGTTTGCAAGCAAGAACTGCATCAAAAATATGCACAGGGTTCTTGGAGAGTTACTTTCTGTAAGTGATGATGTCTTACTGTCAGTCTGAAAGAAATATCAAAAAGGTAATGTGAGCCGAAGCTTAAGATTTCTCAATATGTCCATTTGAGTTACAAAGGATTTTTATGCTCCATTTCAGACATTATTTAAACATTGTTATTCCTGCAGACATGCCACACAGAGATAAGGTTTTGCTCTGAACCACATCGAAATGCAGATTGGTATAGAAAGTCAGTTTCAAAGTGCCTTCTTGGAGGTAACTGTTTATTAAGCCTTGGAGGAATTTCAATTGCAAACTCTTAGTGGAAGGGGAGGGAGCAGTAAGATTTGTAATATTCTCCTTAATCATGTGATTTGCACAACACTGGTACAGTTATAATCTAAATAAAGTTTCTGGAGCCGTCAGGGCATTATACTGTAGCTGCTTCATTTAATCTAATGGTCCACATTGAGGTAATTTCCATGCATTTTAATCTATTTAATGATCACCTTTCCCAGATGATTTATAGCAGCTAGATATATGGGGCTCTAGTACCTAGGAGCCGTGTATTGCACAATAAACTGGGAGAAAATACTACTGGAAAATGCATGTTTTGTGTAGAACTGTCCTCATTAAACACCATGATAATATTTGCTGAGGATGTCTGTCTGTCTCAGGAGATTTAATAATAGACATTGTGCAGGCACCCAAAGAACAGAATTGGTCTTAGATTATTTTGATAAATAATGTAGAGTACCTTGAAATATCGGACCTTTTAGTGGAACAGATGGACACTTACTTATAGGTCATTGCCCTAGATCAAGGTACCCCAAAATGTTCTATGGAAGATGATCAAAATGTAGTAGCTCTCTCATGCTCTCAGAAATTTAGGATTGACTCTATTAACTTATTCAAGGCTCTGAGAAGTCCAACAAAAGGAGGATATATTTTGTTCGTGTAATCTAATGTTTTGCCAACTAAGTTAATCTCAGAAACTATCCCAGAAAACATCCTTCAGGAAAAAGAATCTTAGTCTATATCCAATATCAGTTTTTCTTTGGAAAAATAAAACATAAATTTGGAGACAGACACATCTGGGCTTTTGTTTGGCACTTACAAGCATTGAGATTTCACATCATAAGCTATTTCAGTTCTCAGAGACTTGCTTTTACCTTTTGAAAAGCAAGGATAAAGCCAGCTACCTTATAGGATTACTGTGAGATTTAAGTGAGAAACTATGCAAAATGATTAGAGAAATACCTGGCACATAGTAGGTTTAAACCCACATTAGCTCCTTTCTTCTCTCCACTCTGTTTCATGCAGTTGCTAAAAGGCTAGAAATACAACCATGAATAAGATGCTTCCTGCTTCACAGCATCTTAGGTTTTTCCAGATAAAAGTCTGGTCTCTGTTTCAGATTGTTCTCTGGACAGACATTTCGGAAAACCAGTAGTAGAGAACATGCCTCAAATGAGCATTTACTATATGTCAGTTGTTTCACGTTGCTGTATCTCATTTAATCATTTAATCATCATAGTAATGCCATGAAGTGAGCATTTTAGATTGAGAAAACTAAATCTAGTAACTGTCTAAAATCACACAGCCAGTGCTGGAGAAGGGAAAAGTAAACCCAGTATTATCTCATTAAAAAGAATGTGTCCTTAACAACCACTAGGTTATTACTTGTTACAAGGAACTTGATCTTAATCTTCCCAGTGTAGAGTCGATGACCAGTCATAAGGGACTTGAAGAGAGAGAAGGAGGAAAAAGAAAAATAGAAAGATCATTAAAAGGTGAAATTCACAGAGCCAGAATGTGAATGAGACTTGAGTCAGTTGGGGCATGTGTGACAGCCAAAGAGACCCTCAGGTGATTCTATTGTATTGCAGAATTCTGCAAAATATTGTAAATTTGTCAAAGCCTAGCAAATGGCATGCCTCATTAGCCAGTATAAACTTCAAAGTGATTAATATACATTAAAATACTATCCCATTTGCCAAGGTTTTGTCCCATCAAGTGTATGCAGTAACCCCTCTTATCCACGATTTTGCTTTGCGCTGTTTCAGTTGCCCGTGGTCAACCATGGTCTGAAAACATTAAATAGATCATTCCAGAAATAAACAATTCGTAAGTTTTAAATTGCATGCCATTCTGAGTAGCATCATGAAATCTCTCACTGTCCTGCTTTATCCTACCCAGGACATGAATCATTCCTTTGTCCAGTGTCTCCACCTTGTATACGTTTCCTGCCTGTTAGTCACTTAGTAGCCATCTCATTTATCAGATGGACTGTGGTGGTATCACAGTCGTGTTCAAGTCACCCTTATTTTATTTCATAATGGCCCCAAAATACAAAGGTAGTGATACTGACAATTCGAATATGGCAAAGAAAAGCTATAAAGTGCTTCCTTTAAGTGACAGGTTAAGTATGCATAGAAAAAAATCATAATATATATAGGGTTTGGTACTATCTGTAGTTCCAGCCATTTACTGAGGGTCTTGGAACAAATCCCCCATGGATAAAGGGGGACTACTATATAAGAAATGGTCGAAATTCCCCTAGACTTCTGTCCCAGTGACCTCAAATGATCTTATTATTTCTCTAGGAATTTGTGGGCTATAATTTAGACCTCTGTGAAACACTTATCAGTAAAGGTGAGAGGGTTATAGGAGTTTAATTAACTTTGAAGATATTGAAGGTGATGATGAGGAAATAATGTCTTGGTGACATACGTTTGACATTGAGAGTAATTTTGAGTGAATAAAGTAAAGCTTTGAGGACATTGAGTTCAGATAATTCTAAAAGGTGATGAAATAGTTATTTTTGAATATTTACAGTGGTGTCATGTTAAACAGGCAAGAAATCTGTACTTTTTGAAAATCCTTACTCATAACGATTAGGAAATAATTTGGAAAGTTAGTTTATATAACTATACCTATGTTCATCTTATTATCGTAATGCATTAACATATATTCATTAAACTTACACTTATCATGTACTTACCAATGCCTCGAATTGGGATGGAGAAAGGAGATAACACCAGTGAATGAGACCTGGACTTCTACTACGTAGAGCTCACGGAGAGAAAGAGATGCAGAAGTCATGCCAACTCAGTGAACGAGCTCCAAGAGAAGACCAATCGTTTGGGAGCCTAGAGAGTAATAGGACTAATTTTTATAGAGGAAGACAATTTGGATTAAAAGAGGATTTCCAACAGGAGGTGATGTTCAGGTTAAAAGCTGAGGAAGAGTAGATTTTTGACTGTGAGATGGGAAGCAAAGGAAATCCAAAGCGGAGGGAATCTGGAAGGCAAAGCCCAGATGGCAGGAAGTGGCTAGATGTGCTCCTTGAAGTGTAGTCAGCTTGGAATGCTCAAAGCCGTGCTCCAGATGGGGGCATCGTGTGAGCTGAAACTGCTGTGTGAGGAGGGAATGGGTCCTCATAAGCTTCCAAGGCCATGTCCAGGACTTTGGATATTGTCCCCCTGGGGAACAGAAAGCCATAGAAGGACGTCAGCAAGATAAGAAGGAATATATATTACCTAGAAGACCACCTAGCATCTCCGTGGAGAAGACTCTGTGTTTAGGTAAACCATCTTATGAGATATAAGGATATTACAGAATAAACATAAAGTGTCCCTCAGGAATCCACATAAATATGCAGCCATCCTCACTGGAAACCTGCCCTCTGGGAAGAATGAATTAGTTCCTCCATTCAGTTACAAAAGAATCCTCCTATATAAATGTTGCATAACATCTCAGACCCTTTAGTAAAGTTTTGAATCACATTGTATAAAATAGCATGGCTTAGGCAAACTTTGACTTCTACATATTTTACATGGTATGTTTTGTATGGTCAGAAGTTCGTGATTAAAAGAGGCATCAAAGATAATTTAATTTTATTTTTCAGCTGATGCATGAACCACTTCAATAAAATTCCTGTCACAGGTCACTCAGTCTCTGATTATGTATAGTGGCAAGGAACTCACTGTATGCCCAAATAAAAGTATTAATCAGACCAATAGGGACATAGGAGGGACTGAGACAAGGCAGTGGACTAGTGGGCATTCAGCTCTTGGATATGGCTGGATGCACAATTCTGACATGGAAAGGGCAGGGCAAGCATGTCCAGTTGACTGAGTGACCACTATACGTGGAGCCTGGGAAACCTGTAGAGATCTCAGTTTGTGGGGGAGGGTTGTGTTTACTGAGTGGGAGTCACATTCTGAGCAGAAATCATCATCTACATCACCAGGATTCAGATGCAAAGCTGGAAAGTAAAGAAGTAGGGCTAAGTGTTAGGACTAAGAGCCTGATAGGATCAAAATATCTGAAGCACCAGATCGAGGTTGGGGGATGGTGATTGCAGATCAATTTCAGGTTAAGCTTGCAAGTGTAGGACTGGTTAAGGAAAAGGCTCAGGAAAATGACCATAAAGTGTGAGAATCTTCTGAGTTTGGTTTAATGAATGAGGTCTATAGAGTGGAGGAGACATAGGGTTTAAAAGAAGAAGCAGGTGAGCCTGGACAGAGCCTCGATGAACCAGAGACAGGAAGGCTTATTTGGGACCAGGTATAAGTTCATTCACAAGTCAGCATTTGGTGAGTGGCTGCTTATGCAATGCAGTGTGCTAGGTGCTGCTACCCTGGCTGAGAGCAGGACCAACAGCCTTTATCCGCAGGGAATTTCCTGGGTACCTTGCCTATTATTAGCACCCATGGCCGTATTTGGCTACATGCAGCCTTGGTTTGACTTAAAACTCCATGGTGAATTCTCTCCATGTGGTGGCCCCTCTCATTTTCATGCTGCTGCTTTAATTTTAAACATGTTTAATATGTTGGACAAAAATAAGCTGTTAGATAACATGAAGAAAGTACAGTTTAGCAGCAGTGGGGTAGGGTAGGCTTACGTGTGCTGCAGAGAGGGTAGGAGGCAAAGAACATCCCTGAACTGATCTTTTTAGGAAATTGCAGAATGAAAAACAAAGGACAGATTTTCAAACTAGATTTCCTCTCTGAGAGAACATCCTGAGACATCGCTATTAGTCATAGATACATAATTTAAGAGTTCAAAAGAAGTGTCAGAAAACAATTTTCATGCCAATTTTTCAAACTCAAAATGGAGGGATGAAAAATATAGGAGACACTGAGGTCATGAATATGCATATTTTTCAGGCTTAATGCTCTGGTGTAGCAATTATAAAAATCTGGTGATTGGGCAGTTACTTTGTCAAGATACCTGACTAGTTAAATCAGCTTGGCAGGTGAGGGTCTGGGAGCTGGGTTTTGAGCATAAACTCATTAAATAAGTTTTTTTAAAAGCATGTTTAGTACAGGAAAACCAGATTCTTATGTTGTGCTTATAGGACAGTTTCATGAAAGAGAAACTCAGAGGAAACCAAGATAGAAGCGAATCAACTTCCATTCTCATTCTCCCTCTGTCCTCAAGCCTCCCCCCACCCTGCCTCCTGTCGCCATATACATGCATACACCCATGCGAATACACTATCAGGAGAATTACTTTAGCTTTGCCAGCATAATGAGTCAGTAAACATCGAGATCCATGATGAGTCACAAAAAGTAGTATATTTGCAGACAGAAGAAAACATAAGAGTAGTGAAGACCCAAGTCTAAGTCTCCAGTTGGATAGCTAGTGAGCACTCCAAACCCAACCCCTCTCAAACTTATCTCATGTTCTCGCCTTACAACAATTATCACCTCCTGTTTTCCCAAACTTGGCAAATCGTACTAACATTCACTCATATTCACAGATCAGAGACCTGAGTATCATCCTTCATACTTGTTTCTCTTCTCTTTCTCTTTTTTCGATTAAAAAAAACTTTTAGGGGTGTGTGATACCATGGAGTTTTGCTACATAAGCTCTTAGAATCCAGAAAATATATATTATACTCTGTTCACTCGACGAGGAGGATTTTTTTCTTTTCCTTTCTTCTCTCTTTTCAAATCAATGTCTGTGTTCTATGTAGTCTAATTCTAAATGGCCTTTCAGATCTATCCACTTTCCTTCTTCCAACGTCCACCGCCATGTCCAAGGTACTGTTGTTGCTCAACTGGACCTCTGCTACCACCATCAGTTACCACGAATCCTTCTTGTTTCCATTCGAAATCACACTCGAACACTGTAGCTGTCCAACAAGTGTAAATCTAATCATGTCCCCCACCCTGCCCCATTACTTCAAAACCGTGAGTAGCTTCTCATTACTCTTAAGAAAACAACCAAAATCCTTAATGGACCTACATAACCCTTCATAAGAGCCTAACTACCTCTAGATTTACCTGTGCCTCTCTTTTCTTCCCACCTGCATTAGTATTTGTTCTACTTGTAAATCCTTCTATTTGCCATAGTCCTTCTACCTTCAAGGTTTTCCCACATGTCTTTCCCATTGCATAGAACTCCTGTACTCCTTCCTTAGAACTTAAAGCCCTGGCTCTAAGCCTCCTTTATATCATTTTTAAAAATATTTATTTACTATGAAGTGATTCCCACAATAAGTTTAGTAACCATCTGTCACCATACAAAGTTATTATAATATTATTGGCTATATTTCCGATGCTGAGCATTACCTCCCATGACTTATTTTCTAACTGGAAGTTTGTACCTCTTAATCCCCTTCACCCATACTATCTATGAGTCTGTTTCTGGTTTGTTTGTTTGTTTGTTCATTTTGTTTTTTAGATTCCATATATAAATGAAATCATATGCTATTTGTTTTTCTCTGTCCAACTTATTTCACTTAGCATAATGCCCTCTAGGTCCATCCATGTTGTCGCAAATGGCAAGATTTCACTCATTTTTATGGCCAAGTACTATTCTAGTGTGTGTGTGTGTGTGTGTGTAAACCTCATTTCTTTATCCATTCATTGATGGACACCTGTGTTGCTTCCATATCTTGGCTCTTGTAAATAATGTCGTGATGAACATAGGGGTGCACATATCTTTTGCAGTTCATGTTTTTGTTTTCTTCAAATAAATACCTGGAAGTGGAATTACTGGGTCATACGGTAGTTCTATTGTTAATTTTCTGAGGAATCTCTATGCTGCTTTTCCTCATGGGTGTACCAATTTACATTCCCATCCATAATGCATCAGCACTTTTTTCTCCACACTCTCGCCAACACTTGTTATTTGTTATCTTTTGGATAATAGCCATTCTGACAGGTGCGAGGTGATATCTCATTGTAATTTGCATTTTCTGATGATGAGCATCATCAGTGGTGCTGAATATCTTTTCATGTGTGTGTTGGCTCCTTGATATCACTTTTATGATTGTTATGAAATTATTTATTAACCATCTACGCTGCTAGAACTGTTACTGCTACGTTCCATTAGTGCAAGAAAAGATATGTCCTGTTAACCAGTCTATCCTCAGAACCTGAAGCAGTATCTCAAATTATGTCCTAAAAAAGCATTTGTAAAATAGATCAGTGAATTTCTTGGGTGATCTTTGATCTCTTGGAATCAAAATGGATTGTACTGATAAACCAGATGGACCCAAAGTAAATGTGAGTTTCTGAGCCTGGATCTTAAAAATCAGCTTCCCAAGTATAGATAGAGGAAAAGAAACTAAAGATTCTGGCTGATTGTAAATGTAATTAAAATGAATTATTGCTGTGTGTAGCTACTTCAGAAGAGATTTTGACTGTGAGCTTTGTGAAAAGAAGTAAACTATCCAGAACAAGAAACCTGGCACTTCTGTTCCACTCTGTACTGTGTAGGCTGTTCCCAAAATAAGTTCAGCCAGGTTTGAGACCTCACACACTTGAACAATCCAGAGGTGAGAGAAGAATGCTGAAGAGGCTGTAAACCATGGAAACCATAACTTATTGTTGAAGTTGCTGGGGAAGTACTTAGGAACTTCATTTGAAAATCTGAAGAACTCTCCTGTTTATAATGAAAGTGTCCTATGTGGGCTAAAAGAGAAAGAGAGATAAGAGCCCATAGGTGAATTTTAGATGGAGTCAGATGATGGTTGTCTATATGGGGAACAGTTTTGACTAAAATCCTGAACTGTGTTACAGGCCCTGCCCCAAACTGAAAGACGTTCTAGGAGTCAGTATTATTTGGAGGTAGAATGAGCAAACCTGGAAAACTGATTTTCTGCCACTTGACTTGATGCAGTATAGGCTGGCTGACCACGTGGTGCTGATATTCAAGGTTTGTTGGGGATTGGCAGTGTGGCGGAACTAGCTTCCTGTTTGATTGGCATATATTTGAGAAGACACTATGTGCCTGGAATTGTGCTAGACTTGTTCACAAATGCTAACTTGTTTGTGCCATATCACAGCCCCCAAAGGCAGATATATACTTTTGTGATTCTATTTTGCGGGGTATGAAAGTGAGACTGAGCCAAGTCAGGGACTTCTTCAAAATAGCAGTGATGGTAAAGGATCCTTTCCAGATCCATTTTTTAAAATTCCACAATCCTCTGCCACTTTTTCAAAATGACACTTAAAGGCCCTAGTAGGGCTCATGTTCTCAAATTCTGCCATACTGGGCTAGACACTGAACATGGCCAGCACATTTAGAACCCTATTCACAATGATAGTCTCTTTCACAGCTGAACAAAAAAACAAAGGTCTTCAAACTGGGTCATTTCTAATGACCAAATGTAGCTGAAATTGCAGAGAATGAAGAAGGAAAGTAATAGTGGCTCAATATTTGTTATGGGGGGCAGAACAGCTTTCTAATTTAATATTTTATTCATGTTTCTAAGGGGTAAAAGTACCAGACTTGGCAACTAGGTAAGGAGGTTATGACTCAGCCATTGAAGGGGAAACTTGGAAAATCACGATCAAAACTTCATTATACTTATAATTAGGCTAAAAATAAGAGCATATGGCAGAGAAGGGAAAACATGAACTGCAGATATTGGATTTCCAGTAGACAGAGTTGAAGAGGAATGAATATATGAAGTAATATTATTGTAGATGACGACAGGGAAGAAATGGATGGTGTTAATAACGTAAATGCATCTGGAAAATAGAGGAGCTACTCAGTGATAAATAGAAATAGAAGTACAAAAAAATAAATGAATACATAAAGCAAAGAATAAGTGGTCAATAATGCAAGAAACTACATTCCTAAGCTGTCATCAAAGAGAATAAAAATACAAGAATGGACACGTAAAAAGTAAAAAGGCAAGAACAGAATGCATATGGCAGAAATGGAGATGAAAAATGTCTCAAAACAATGTAAGAAATCTCTAATTAATTGGTGAAAGACGTGTAGGTCATAAGACCGTTATGAAATTAGAGTGGCAATAGGATAGCTCCAAGGGCATTGAATAGACATTCTGAGTGACCAGAGATGTGTGTCACATGCTAGTAAGTCAGCTCCAACTGCTGGCGATCCTGTGAATGAGCGATGTCCACAATGTCCTGTCCTCAGTAGCCCTGTGCAGCTTCTGTAGACTCACGCATACGACTTCTTATATGGAGTCAGTTCCTTTCCTGTTTGGTCTTCCTCTTTGCCTGCTGCTTTCTATTTTTTTCCCAGCATCATTGTCTTTTCCAGAGAAGGCTGCTTTCTCATGATGTGCCCAAAGAAGGGCAGCTTCAGTTTTGTTATTTTTGCCTCTAGCAATGTTTCGGGCTTAACTTGCTCTAGTACGTCCTTGTTCATTTTTCTGGTGGTCCAGAGTCTCCATAGATCTCTCCTCCAACGCCATATTTCAAATGAGTCTATTTTGTTCCTATCAGCCTTCTTCACGGTCAAACTTTCGCATCCGTACATAGTAATTGGAAATACGAGGGTGTGGATGATCTTAGCCTTGGTCTCTAATGACGCATCTTTGCTCTTAATGATTTTTCGTAATTCTTCCATTGCTGTCCTTCTGAGTCTCAGCCTTCTCTTGATTTCTTGGCTGCAGTCTCCATTTACATTGATGACTGAATCAAGATAAACAAATTTTCAGCAATTTCATTGTCTTCATTGTCTATATTACAGTTGTGTATTTCTGCTGTAGTCATGATTTTTGTCTCCTTGTTATTCAAATCCAGTCTCGATTTGGCAACCTGAGATAGTGTCATAATATAGTAGAAAAATAAGGGAGATGTTATAGTCTAGGATTTTTTTCTTCCTTCAAAGATAAAGGCCAAATGATGTGAGAAGAATGGGGAGGCATATTTGAAAGAGCACAGATGAATTGGGGGAATCATATCACAGAGGTTAGAATCGTGGCATTATGATGTGGAGAAGATGTACCCTCTGCCAATTTTTCTAATGTCTGTAACTTCAGTATTTCCTTTGTTCAGTAGGAATACTAATATCCACTGTGGTGTACTGTTGTGAGCATCAACTATGAAAAATGTGTGTTAATGGTTGGCCAAACAGCTCCCCACATGAAAGCTATTCTGATTGCAAAGTAAGATAGTATGGTGAATAGAACCATGACAAACATGAACTAAGAATTCACCTTGACTGATCCCTTGTAGAGTTTTGGGCACATATGCACATTCTTTTACTCCTCAAAATAACCTATGACAGTGACATTAATTTCCTCAAACTTCAGAAGAATAAAGGAAGTTGCAGAAAACTTAAATGAAAGGTCTAAGGTTTCTCTAGCAATGATCGATAAACCTGGAAACCAAATCCCAGTTTCTGAACACAAAAGTCCTATTCTTTGTACCATACCAGCCAATTAAAATGTGTGAGTCATTTTAATCTGTCCAATTCAGATGCCTGAAAGCTATGACTTTCCACTCACTATTTGAAGTCATATATTCTCTCTAATATTTGAAGAGCTTTGTTTTTATGCTTTTGTTTTCATCTCCAATCCAAAAGATGCTTAATACAGAAAGTGTCTTAGGAGTCCATGAAGTTGAAGAATGGCCTCAGCTTCAGTTTCTCAGTCAGTAAATATGCCAGGGAGCAGAATTCATGAGGAGTTACAAAGACTCCAAAAGCCATTGGTAGCAAAGCGAGGGAAACAAAGGACAAGAGATAGAGTCCCGAGGGGGCTCTTAGGCCCTATCTTTCTATCAGTTCAACCAGTAGATATTTAATTTAGTTAGAACACTTCAGCCTCAGTTGGACATGGGTAGCCCTTAGAAATGTGTTCTGAGCAAGGGAGGTATCAGGACAGATTCATGAGGTATTTCATGCCTCACAAACCACCCTGAATATTTCATGTACATTAAAAAATTAGTAGACAAAACTGGAGCTGTGGCATATAATTTAGCTAGACTTGCAAGATGTTTTGATAGGGAGCAGGGCAGATTTATCTGTGGGCACATTAAGCTGCACTTGGATCAAAATGCATTGGCTCTGCATTAGCACCCATCAGAGAGGGTAGTGGAAAGAGCTGCCTTGTGGTAGCAGAAAGAGGCAGTAAATATGGATGTAACAAAGAGAAATATTCGCTTCATTTTTCTTGATCTTCTACAGAGTGGGTTGGTGAGTTTCTGCTCTCTAAAGGACAAGATAGCATTGCCCCTGTATGAATGAGTTTTAAAGGCATAAACAAGGGAGTCTGATGGTCTAATTTGGAGGAGTCCAGCAGGAATCTGCCTCCTTGTAGATAATGAGATCATATTTGGAGTAGATGTGCCACCAAGTGAGAAAATGAATTTAATAGAACTATCATTGCTATTTACAACTAAAGGAACATTGGTGAAATATGCTGAAAAGAATGAATTCACAGTCTGGGACCTTTTTTATGGTTGAAAAGCACTTAGTATGTGACCCCCATCTTGTGGATAAATGTAATATGAGTTTATAGTAATTCAAACCTCTGAGTTATATTTAGCTAAGGTCGGAAGAGTTTGAAAATTCAGCCTTGAGCTACAATTACCAGCAGAAGAATTGGTGTCTTTCTTGTATTCACTTTCTACCTTCCTAGGTTCTAAAATTCTCAGAACTTGGCTCGAGTCTCCTTTTTCTCAACAGAGGATGCACCCCACAGCTGGTGCTATAGGACACTGGTTTGCCCATGACTCTAAACAATGACTGTGTCTGGATCAGTGATCAAAAGAAGCACTATTTCTTCCGCTAACAGAAAATCATACCGTCATGTAAAAGTTTAATTTTTTTCTTTTGGCTTGGGTGTACGTTTCCACAAAGACCTCATGTTGGTGATGAATTCAGAGTTTATTGACACACACTTGCAGAAAACACAGATTAACCTCTACAAATGAACCCTAGTTAAAGTAGATGTGTTTATGGAGCAGCCCCAAGCAGGAAACAATGTGCATTGCCAGTTCTGTGAGTGCTGATCTCCCTGGAATGTAGTCACTTTGTAAACTTGAATATATAGAAAACATTTCTTTCTTCTGACTGTAGAAAGTAGAGGAAAGAGAAATGGTGGACTAAAAAGGAGAGTAGGACAGGAAATGCTGATGGTTTTTTGGGCCATGTAACCATCTCTCAGTGCTCAAGAAATGGTCTGTTTTTGAGTAACCCACATTTCTAGGGCATTTTCACAGGCTGTTTCTTTTGAGTCACATAACATTTCTACAATGTTTATCTCCACTTTGCATGTAAGCAAACTGATTCTCGGTGTTTTAAAGATTTCTCAAAGTCACAGCACCTTTAAATAGTGGAATTAGTATCTGCACCTAGGATTGACTAGCCATGAGTCCAGAATGCTGAGGCTCAGGCACCCACCCCAAAGCGGTAGAATTCTAGGTAGAATCATGAGTCAGAGAGCACTGAGAACCTACCCCTGCCTTCTGGGCAACTGCTTTCCCCTCTCTTCCTCGGTGAGAACCCCGGACTCCTTTTATGGATGTGGGAAATAAAATGAGATGAATGAGCTACAGGCTTAAATTGTTATAAAACTATTAAAGAGAAATGTGTCTTAAGTTAACACCTAAGGGACCAGTAAAAATTGGTCATCAGAGAGGTGGATTTTTAAATAAAGGTTGAGTAAAATAATACTCAGATCCCTAGGGATGCTTCTAAATAATCTTTTAAAACTGAGGGTTACACAGTGAGGTGACCTTCTTGCCTCACTGCCTACAAATTTTATACCAAGTGTTGTGTGTTGAGCAAAGCTTGAAGAATCTGCATTCCTTCTGTGGACACTTGTATCTTGGGGGTCTTCTATTGTCTTGTCCAGAGCAACAACACTAATCTTGGTATTCTTGGGAGAGAGACAGTCAGTGGTTCCTTCAAAACTGGAGACTCACCTAAAATTCTCACCTTTGAAAATCCAGTATTTTTTGGAGAATTTTTTACTTCAGCAAATGTCTATATATCTAATAATCTCTAATCCCTCATCTCCAATATATCACACCCTTGCTTAAAAACCTGCAGTGCTTGTCCATGCTGCCTTATCCGATCTTCAACACCGTTTCCAGGCTCTCTGTATTACGTTCTACTGCCCTCTCCTCCACATACACCCATAAGTTAAAACCACCTCAACAATCACCTTCTATGTTAAAATTTTCTAAACCCAGTTCAACAGAGATAGGTTTTGGCTTCTCTACACCCTACACCCACCCTATATCTATTCAATACATAGATTTGTAATTGCCCATGACTGAGTCTGTAAGTCTGAGAGAATCTTAAAGGTAGAGACTGTGGCTGATGTATCACTTCCCCCATGCTTAGACAAGTGTTTGATCCACTGTAGGAAGAAAGGAAATGTTTACTGAATGAAGTAATGAAAGTGAATGAATGATTGAGTGGAAGGCTTGCCTGTCCCCAAGGCACATTGGTCATTCCCACTTCCCCGGGCTGTTCCCCACACTTCTCTGACAGTTCAAACCTTCCCAGCCCATTAAGACTCCATCTGTATTGTGCTTCCTCTATGAACACATTTCCTGTAATAACTTCACCGTATAGCTGCTTAATCAGTGAGTCAACATATATGAGTTGTTTGATGGATGTGGGAACTGATGGGAAAGAAAAATACGCTTCAGGGAAGATTTGCATTTGGATGAGGCAGTTTAGGTGGAAAATCTCTCTTTCTTGACTTCATTTTCAGTCATCTTAAGCAAGGTAAAAGGTGGAATAGAGCAGGGATTTGATGATGTCAAAAAGGAGATGCAGACTCGTGTGGGAATAGGACTGCACTAGGTGGGTCTCAGCTAACTCTCTACCAAATGTGTTTGCCTACTGAGGGCCATGAGGAAATAACCCCAGCCACCCATGTCAGAGGGGCACCTATTCTCAAGTATGCCTTTTCTCAAACACAGTGTGAGATGTTTGAAATTTACTTGAAAGGTGGAATTTATACTCTCAGAGATAGCTAGAGCAGCCACAGAGATTAGCCCATTGTCCTTTTGGAGGTAGATATTTCATACCACAGAGAGTTCAAGCCCGAGGAAAACCACTTTCCCAAGCAGTCAGCCTAGGTATGCAAAGATGATAAGACCCACTGCATCATTCTGTCTATACTTGCGTAAGAAGAAAATTGTTTCTGGGCTTCAGGCAGGATAATTGTTCTTAGTCTTAATACCACATTATATCCGGATGGGGCTTTTGTCAAAAGCTCTTTATGACCATGATTCCATTAAGTTTCCTTACACCCTGTAATAGAGAAAACACCTTGCTTCCTTTACCGATGTGCAAAATGAGGCTTAGAGGAGCGAGATGCTTCTGCCTCTGTGGAGGAAGTCGGGGGTGGGAGTGAGTAGTGACTCCCAGTGACCTCGTTCCTAGCTTACCTGGCAGCCCAAGCTCAGCTTCGCTCTCTGCATCTTTTAAAAATCTCTACAATCAGCCAAAGGATTTATATTTTCTTATTACCTTAGCAGCTTCTTCTGAATATATCTCTTTTTTCCCTCAGCATAAGGAATGAATTTATAGAAATATATTAAATAAAAAAAAATGGGCTTACAAAGCAAGATTCTACTTTGACCCTAATATCTCTCACAGGTTCCCTCCTGCACACATAACGCCCTTATCAAACATGATTCACCTCCTCTGGAAACAGGAAACGATTAGAGTCACGGCCAAAAGCAGGAATGAAGGCGTGGGCATTATCACAGCAAATAAGCTGTGAGGAATTTCAGGTGCCAGACCACTAATCACTGATAGTCTTCCAAGAGTAGAGAAATTTGGGCAGATTTTAATTTTTAATACAATTACATTGAGAAATATGTTTGAAAAATGAATTTTAAAAATTGAGGTCACTGATGTTTTTGCATTTTTCTCCCATTAGAATAGACACAATCTTATTAACATTATAGCCTCATGCCAGATCATTCTCTTGGCTCCATGAGATTTTACACATAGGCTTACTAGACATCTGGAAATAAGCTCCATGAGCAATGTTAAAATAAATACCTGAATACCTAAATACACACATTGGATGTGTATTTCTTAAAACATGGAATACTTTTCTTACATGAACTTGATCTCAAAAGAATGACATAGAAAAGCCATAAAAAGTAGGCTTTTTGTGATATTCTAATTTGATTCAAAATCACACCCATTTCAAATGAAAAATAACTTATTTGAAAAAAAGTGCTTTATTTCCCCTGATAAGCATACACAGTCACTGGAGGAATTTTGGAACTCATGCAAAAAGGAAACAAAAAGCACACATAATCTCACCTCTCTGAAGTAGCTAATTGGTAAATTCTCTCTTTCAGTCTTGACTTCGTTTATCATTTTTTTCCACTTCTCAAGTATCATGGTGCACATAGAACTTTATATATTTCTTATATTTCTTTTAAGACTCTCTGCTACCCGTTTTCCCATGTTGGTGAAAATCTTCATAAACATTTTTAATAGCTATTCAATATTTTATGATATAGATAATTTTATTCCCTTATGTTGTGAATTTAGGTTTTCTGAATGCATTTCTTAATGAAAGAAGGATATAAGCAAAATGAGTTTGAATTTAATTTGAAGAAGAGTATATAAAATCATAGAATTTTAAAACTAAAACACATTTGGAAGCTCAAATGCCTGATCACCTTGTCTTATTCAGAGATCGAAAAATCCCAACCCGAAGAAGGGAGACTTTTGTAGGGTTACACTGAATGAGCAATGGAGGGAGGACTAGAACTGTAGATCTTAGCAGCCTCCACATACAATTATGTATGCCCTTATTCACTCTTTGAGAAGGATTACTTATGAAACCAGCACTTTTGGCCCCATTGTGAGCTATTATTAGACACTTGTTGTTACTTCAAGTTTAAACTGGTCTTCTGCCAAACAAAAATCACGATGATGCTCTGAGGATGCGTGAAATACTGGACTTCAGGAAGTTTCGGGTGCCAATGATACTGTTTGGAGTTCTAGACTCCCCGAATCTCACGTGCTTCATATCTACATGTCCTATGGTGATGTTTAAGCAGAGAACATACTTAACAATCTTTTAACTTTTGTCAAGTGTGTAAATGTGTGTCTGTTGTACCCTCAGAGTTTATGTAAGCAGTTGGAGGGAAAGAGTTGCATCCTACTGGTGCTATGGAATCAGGAAGAGTTGGGAGTAGAATTGGGGAGGATCCATCTTCCTCAAATGTCTGGGACAGATAGAAGCAACACAAGAGCTGCAATTTTATATTTTTTATTAAAATGAATGGCCTAACAACCAAGAAAGAGACAGAATGGCAGAGTAAGAGAAAGGAAGGTACAAGTAAAAAAGAAAAAAGAAGGGAAGAAACGGAGAGGGAGGAGAAGAATAAGAGAAAAAGGATACAGCATCTTCTAATGCTGAAAATGCTAATAAGTGCCCCAGTAGTGCATGCATAAGAATGCCAGCTGTGTGGCCAGTCATTTTCCTGCAGGCCTTACTGCAAGAGAGCAGTTCAGAGAACTTAGCCTACTACCAACCTTACCCTCAGCCCCATCTTTTTTGATTATACAAGAGGAAGACTGAATGCACGTTTAGGGAAGCTTAATTTTCTTAGAGAGATGGTATTCTGTTCCCTTTCATGGAAAAAGGTGGGGGGGATACTACTTCTTCCTGAAGTTAGAGAAAAGAAGATGGTATGGGGCCAAGACAATCACCTGCTAAGACTAGGAAGTCTACAACAAAAGTCTCCAGACTGAGGTCTAAGTAGACTTGCTGACCTGCCCTTCAAAGACCAGAGCAGGAAGCTAGACCCAGGGAGCAGATGATACGCTGATACTTTTAGGTAGATGGGTCTGGCTAGGACATACCCTCTATCCTTCTACCCACCAAACTTCCTCTTAAGTTCATTCTTTCTGAAAGTTTCAGCAGGGGGATCCCTCAGGTTGCAGCCTGATGTGTAGTTAAAGAAGGTTGTTGAGATAGAAGAGTGGCCAGGCACAGGGAGATGCAATAAAACACATCAGTTTCCTTATCTGTCAAATGAGAATATCATATTCTTCTCTTAAGATCATTTAAGTATTGAATTAAACAAAATTTTAGTAATATTTAGTATTATGAATAATGTATGTATTAGCCAATGTTCTAAAGAGATTTATTATGAGAAATTTGGTCATACAATTATAGAAGAAGACAAGTCTTGAGATCTGTGGGTCAAGTCAAAAAGCTAGAGACCGAGCTGAGCCAATTGTTCACTTCCATGTCCAGGCTGAAGGCCTGAGACTTAGGAGAGCCAGTGGTGTAATTCCCATCCAAAGGCTGGTAGACGTGAAGTCCCGGTAAAGCCAACATTTCAGTTCAAGTCCCAAGGTAGGAAAAAAGCTGATGTCCCAATCTAAAGGCAGTCAGACAGGAAAAATTCTTCTTACTCAGAAGTGGGTCAGGCTTTTGTTCTATTTGGGTCTTCAACTGATTGGATGATGCCCACCCACATCAAGGAGAGCAGCCTGCTTTACTCAATCTACTGGTAACATACCCAGGATAATGTTTGACCAAATATCTGGCACTCGGTAGCCCTGTTAAGTTGGTACATAGAATAAACCATGACAATATGCTACCAGACATATAATAAAAATTCTGAAATGGTGAATATTGATTATTATTTTTTAATATTTTAGATCATTTTATTTTGCTTCATCCTTTAATGAAAGTACAAACAATAAGCTAATTCTCAATGGTGATGGAGAGCATGGTTTTAATAATATCTTAATTGCACCTAGAGTCTGGCTAGACTGAGTTTTTCAGGTTGCAACCTTGAAAGCTTAAGCATTTTATTTACTAAAATGTAATACATGAAAAGTTTTTTAGGCCTCTTATAAAGATTCATCTATGAGTCACCTGTAAAACACACTTTTAAGGGTGTTGGTTTGCAACCTCTATATAAGTCTATTTATAGACACATGACTGTACATCTGGGTCTGTAGAGATTCTCATACACATGTAATCTTAAAGGCTTTTGATAAGTTTGGAATAATTTAACCAACTTTATGAATTTAATTAGGCTTTCCTCCACATGTTGTGTTGGAAGAAATAGCAGTTTATACAAAGACAACAATCTAGAAAAAAATTTATTTTTCAAAAAGGAAACCGGGTCTATCGGGCAACTGGGACATTTTGCTTGTCAGCAAAATAAATTTATTCTGAATTTATGAATTGATAATAGGCCACCTTCTCATAATGATTAATGATAATTAACCTTTTAAAGCCCCATCACTTACCTAGCCATCTCTGGCTGACAGCCTTTGGAGGCAGGATAGAATGTTGATGGTACAAAAGACCTTCCTCTGGACTGCCAAGGTCCTGTAAGGTAGCAAGCACTGTTTCTGCATGGAGATGTCACAAATATGATGCAACCCCAGAGAGTTTCAAACGAAGAAAAAATACATGCAATAGGCTATAGTGGCAAGATATTTTCATCCTAAAAGGACCATTGGAAGCTGGAGTCAGCCAGCTCTACCATTTAACTGTGTAACTTTGGTTAAATCCTTTCACCTCTGTGAACCCAACATCCTTCATCTGTAAAATGGGTGAACAGTGATTATTTTAACAATTAACATTTTAAATGAAGGGTCCTGTGGACTAGCACAGGACAAAAGTCAAGCCCCCTTTGTCAGCAGTCCGCATCACATTAAAGCTGTCTTCCAACAAGTGAACATTTATCACACGTCCTGACACTGACCTCCACATCTTCACCTGTTCTAGGCTCCAGCACCCTGACATTGATAATGTGAACATCAAAGATAGTCAGAAAGTAGATTCTGAATTGGAGTTTAGCATGCAAGAGGTTTGTCAAGGAGTGCTATTAGAACCAAGAAGGAAGAGAAGGGAAGGAAGCAGGATTCAGCAGCAAGGGGAAAAAAAGGTACAATGACAGACTTGGCTGACCCCAAGTTGAGTCCTGGAGTTAGAATGGCCCCCTCAGAGTTATATGAATCAGTGGCCAAGAAGTAGTCAATCACTGGTGTGGGCTGCCCCAGAAAGGGTCCTGACCTTGACTAAGGTGACATTCTGTATCTGAAAGAATCCCTGAAGGGGCTGAGAGCTGAAGGTCATTTGCAGACAGTATTCCAAGCCACTGTGGCCACCAGACCTCAACTCAAGGGGGCACTAGGCAGCCTATCACAGGGTTCTTTGCACCAACCTTTTTTGAGCATTTACTATCTTCCAGGTGGACTCTGCTGGGGCCGGCATCTGCTTTTCACACTTAACTCTCACCACAACCCTGTCTGATAGGTATCAGCATGCACACATACCACATGATGAAATCGAGGCTCAAGGCCTTAGAACCAGGAAGTTGTTGAATCAGAATTCATATTTAATGTTAATTTGCACGAGTCCAAGAGTTTGTAGTAAACTGAGAGCTCATACTAACCACTGATTCCTTCCAGTGCTTCTCTGACTTTTACCTGGGGATTAGTTCTACTTTCCCTCTTTTGAATCCCATTTCTCTGTAGGATTCATTCCCAGCTAAGTGGAGATAGTTGTTACCTCATCTTTGTTCTCTGAGTATATGGCTTTCTCTGTGAACTTGCAGAAGTTACTTATCTTCCCTGAATTTCTGTTTCCCTCATGTGTAATACGAGAACAATAGTAACAACCATCACATCGATTTTTTAAGAAGATTTTTTAAATAAATACATAGGTATCACACTTACAACTATGCCTGGTATATGGCAAGGGCTAAATGTTTGCTAGTACAGTAATCCCTCTTAGCGTAGCATCCCTTTTCACAGTCTCAGTTACCTGTGGTCAGCTGCAGTCCAAAACGTTAAATGTAAAATTTCAGAAATAAACAATTTATAAGTTTTCAATCATGAGCCATTCTGAGAAGTGTGATGAAATCTCGTTCCATCCTACTCAGGTTATGAGATCGAGTATCGCATATCGCAGCACAGTGCTTGTATTCAGGTCACTCTTATTTTACTTATTAATAGACCCGAAGCACAAGAGTAGTGATGCTGGCAATTTGAATGTGCCAGAGAGAAGTCGAAAAGTGCTTCCTTTAAGTGAAAAGGTGAAAGTTCTCAGTGTAATAAGGAAAGAAAAATAATTTTATGTGGAGGCTGCTAAGGTCTATTTCACAACCTACTTGTGAAATTGCCTAGTTTATAAATTAAATTTTATCATAGGAAAAAAAACATAGTATATATAGGGTTTGGCACTATCCACAGTTTCAGGCATCCACTGGAGGTCTTGGTATGAATCCCCTACAGATAATGGGGGACTACTGTATTATTATTTAAATATTCTTCTAATAAAAAACATGTCAGGAATATTATTTCTTTCATGTGTGTTAATATTCTTATTTATAAGCATCTCATTTATAAGGGTAAATAGTGCGATATTTACTTTAATATATTTAGATCTTAGTATAATGCCTCATAGCAGTAGGTACTGAATAAAAGGCTATTAAATTGAATTACATTTCAACAAAAAATAACCAAGTTTTATCAATTATAAATCATTAATATCTTTCTAAATTGTTCACTCGTCTTCATCATTTCTTCCTTCTCCACCATCATTTCTTCCTTCTGATTTGAAGTCAGACAGATCTGGGATCAAAGTCTGGCTGACATTTGTTACTTAACTAGTTTAAGACTCTATTTATACATTAGTAAAATGGGAACAG
>NW_011888810.1:11694697-11697256 GCF_000151845.1 Pteropus vampyrus
TATCGCAGCACAGTGCTTGTATTCAGGTCACTCTTATTTTACTTATTAATAGACCCGAAGCACAAGAGTAGTGATGCTGGCAATTTGAATGTGCCAGAGAGAAGTCGAAAAGTGCTTCCTTTAAGTGAAAAGGTGAAAGTTCTCAGTGTAATAAGGAAAGAAAAATAATTTTATGTGGAGGCTGCTAAGGTCTATTTCACAACCTACTTGTGAAATTGCCTAGTTTATAAATTAAATTTTATCATAGGAAAAAAAACATAGTATATATAGGGTTTGGCACTATCCACAGTTTCAGGCATCCACTGGAGGTCTTGGTATGAATCCCCTACAGATAATGGGGGACTACTGTATTATTATTTAAATATTCTTCTAATAAAAAACATGTCAGGAATATTATTTCTTTCATGTGTGTTAATATTCTTATTTATAAGCATCTCGTTTATAAGGGTAAATAGTGCGATATTTACTTTAATATATTTAGATCTTAGTATAATGCCTCATAGCAGTAGGTACTGAATAAAAGGCTATTAAATTGAATTACATTTCAACAAAAAATAACCAAGTTTTATCAATTATAAATCATTAATATCTTTCTAAATTGTTCACTCGTCTTCATCATTTCTTCCTTCTCCACCATCATTTCTTCCTTCTGATTTGAAGTCAGACAGATCTGGGATCAAAGTCTGGCTGACATTTGTTACTTAACTAGTTTAAGACTCTATTTATACATTAGTAAAATGGGAACAGATAGAGTGCCTACTTCATGGGGTTGTAAAGAGAATTAAATGTGATATGTAAATTAGTCCAGGATATGGCATATGGCATATAGCAAACCCTCAGCAAATACTGGTTTCAGTCATAATGATAATAATCTTATTATTGAAACCAGCATTCTTTTTGTCAAATTTATTTTATGCTTCTTAGTCTTTTGTGGAGCTCTAAGGACCGGATTAGAGTAGAATGGTACAATATTCTACTCTTTGGGTCTATTAATAAGTAAAATAAGAGTGACCTGAATACAAGAGCATATACTTTGGAGTCTGATTGCATCAAATACTATCTCTTAACCTTTGAACAAGTTAATTAATTTGCCTTAGTCTTGCTATTTTTCACTTGCAAATGGCAACAAGAATAATGAACATATCATAGAGTTTTTAGGGTTAGAAGAAGTAATGTTTCTGAAGCATTTCATATAGCTACTGAGACCTAGTAAGTACTTAGGAAATGTTAGCTTCGCAACTCATACTTTTAGCGTGTATGTGAAATGACACATAGTGGATATCGCAGAATTTTTGAGAGCATGGGAAAAGCTGGCACACCCACTGAAGTCTTTCCACTATAGATACTATTCTACACTAGATAAGACAGGAGTCTCCCTAGCCCCACATTCCGCACAATGGTCAGGAGAATGTTAAATGGTGGGGAAAATGCTCTGACAAAATCTGTTTTAATGAGACATCCCGTTAGCTCTGGCTGCTCCCAGGTCAAGCTGCCTGTGTCGGAGCAAGAACACTAATGGACTAGGTGGTCATGCCTTTCGGTCTAGCTGGGTTCTGGGTTTTTAATGAAGGAAGCAGCCCACACACCCAGGCAGGTTTGCGGTGTGTGCGTGTCTTTAATGACAAACTATTTTCATCCTAAAAAGAGAGTAGAAGAAAGCAACAGGACGTGAATGTGCAAAATCTTCTCTGATTTGCATCAATAAGAGAAAAGCTGACCAAGATTTTCCACACATGACAATGACCCTTGCACAGGGCAGAGAGGAATTAAAGAAACCACACTTTTTCCAGGGGGGCCATGATACCCTCAATAGCTTTAACAAAGGCTAGTGTCAGCTGCTTCTTAATGATGAATAATTCATATACATCAAAGTGGCCCTCACAAAGTATTTTTTCCTGCAGCCTCGAAGACAATGAAACAACAGGGGGAAAGGCCAGAATGGGAAAGTTTTTCACATCGTCTTTACTGTCTTTCATCCCTACTCTGTAATATTCATACTCTGGACTTGATTGAAATCAACTGCAGTACCATTTTATAAATAAATAAATAAATAAATCCTTTGATTTGCTCCTTATTCCACATAATGGCAAACTCTTAATTAGCATTCAAAGCCCAGTTCAAAAGTCACCATGTTTTGAAGTCACCTCTTCCATCCACCTTCCCAACAAGGAAGGGAAAATCTTTCCCCTTATCTTAAACATACTCCTTTTACTGAGTTATCACTAAGATCTTATTTCTTTAAATCTCTGGCTCAGACTTAGAACTTCTTAAGTTTGGATACCCTGCCTTAGGTATTTAAGCATCACCAGAACCCCATGCAGAGCCTGTGATACAGTAGGCACTCAATAAATGCTGATGGAATTGAAAAGACTTGAGTTCTTAAAATAAGTAAAGAACAAATTTAAAGTAAAGAATTGGAATGCTAACATACATTAAGTCTATAAAAATGAAAAGTAGATAAAAAGAGTATTTCAAGAACCTCAAGAACATCATCGAGTATTATTTTTATCATTTTGCATTTACTAAGAATACAAATCAAAGGCTTAGAAATGTAAGGAG
>NW_011888810.1:11697306-11722716 GCF_000151845.1 Pteropus vampyrus
TTTTAATGAGACATCCCGTTAGCTCTGGCTGCTCCCAGGTCAAGCTGCCTGTGTCGGAGCAAGAACACTAATGGACTAGGTGGTCATGCCTTTCGGTCTAGCTGGGTTCTGGGTTTTTAATGAAGGAAGCAGCCCACACACCCAGGCAGGTTTGCGGTGTGTGCGTGTCTTTAATGACAAACTATTTTCATCCTAAAAAGAGAGTAGAAGAAAGCAACAGGACATGAATGTGCAAAATCTTCTCTGATTTGCATCAATAAGAGAAAAGCTGACCAAGATTTTCCACACATGACAATGACCCTTGCACAGGGCAGAGAGGAATTAAAGAAACCACACTTTTTCCAGGGGGGCCATGATACCCTCAATAGCTTTAACAAAGGCTAGTGTCAGCTGCTTCTTAATGATGAATAATTCATATACATCAAAGTGGCCCTCACAAAGTATTTTTTCCTGCAGCCTCGAAGACAATGAAACAACAGGGGGAAAGGCCAGAATGGGAAAGTTTTTCACATCGTCTTTACTGTCTTTCATCCCTACTCTGTAATATTCATACTCTGGACTTGATTGAAATCAACTGCAGTACCATTTTATAAATAAATAAATAAATAAATCCTTTGATTTGCTCCTTATTCCACATAATGGCAAACTCTTAATTAGCATTCAAAGCCCAGTTCAAAAGTCACCATGTTTTGAAGTCACCTCTTCCATCCACCTTCCCAACAAGGAAGGGAAAATCTTTCCCCTTATCTTAAACATACTCCTTTTACTGAGTTATCACTAAGATCTTATTTCTTTAAATCTCTGGCTCAGACTTAGAACTTCTTAAGTTTGGATACCCTGCCTTAGGTATTTAAGCATCACCAGAACCCCATGCAGAGCCTGTGATACAGTAGGCACTCAATAAATGCTGATGGAATTGAAAAGACTTGAGTTCTTAAAATAAGTAAAGAACAAATTTAAAGTAAAGAATTGGAATGCTAACATACATTAAGTCTATAAAAATGAGAAGTAGATAAAAAGAGTATTTCAAGAACCTCAAGAACATCATCGAGTATTATTTTTATCATTTTGCATTTACTAAGAATACAAATCAAAGGCTTAGAAATGTAAGGAGTTGGGGAATCTGTTTGGAGGTCTTATCACCACTATTTAGGAGGGCAAGAATTTAAAAGAGAAATATTTGTCAGAACTGAGATAAAATTAAAATGGCAGAATCACAATCTAGGTTATTTTTATAGTCTGTCTTAAAACATAAACTCCTTAAACTCCCCTTCTTTTTGATCATCATAAATGAAAATTTACTACATCAAAATGCATATGTTACCTACTTTTCATATTTCTCAACTGGTTGCTGCTTCAACAAAATAGTGCTTCATTGTCAGGGGAGACATATTTCTTCTGTGAAGTAAATGCTTGTTATCAAAGGAAAATAGATGTATTTTTAAGCTAAACTATTTATTCACTGAATATATTATAATGCTTATTATGTGCCAGATATTGGACTGATAACGAAGGGAGCATTGGATTATAAGATGAAGATCTCACATTTACAGACCTCATAGTCTAGCAAAGGAGAGAGATGCAATGAGATAATTATTTTAAAATATATTTTTCTGCCTGATGTATGAACAGAGTTATGGTTTTTGAAGACAGTGTTGTGACTGATTCTCTCTGGAAAGTTAGAAACGGTTTCAGCGAGGAGATGATTTTTAATCTGATTCTTGAGGGATGAGTGAAAGGATGTTTTCCAGTGAAAGAAAGGCAGCTGGAGCTCATCAGAAGTTAGCAGTGCTTTCAAAGATTTGGGGTTGTGGCAGATATTGATGGAAAGTTTCATACGGCTAGGTACCTAATTCATAGTAAGGGATAAAGCATTTGAGGCTAGAGAAAATAAAGATGCCTATTGCTAAGAGTCCTGAATTAAAGATTAATAAGTACAGTATTTTCATTATATCATGATCCTTTCAGCCTCTTGGGTGATGGAATGGGAAGAAGGGGCAGGAATGGGAAGAAGGGGAGCACCAATTATTCACTTCTTTGCAATGAATAAAGTTATGACGGTTGAACCAAGACTATGGAATAGGATGAAGACAGATAGGTCAGGCTATTGAAGGTTATTGAGATCTTTCTGAGAATAAGTCAAATGTATAAAAAGATGGCGCATGACAGTGAGGGTGAGGAGAAGTAGAGAATGATTGCAGAGGGGCGGGGTTTACACAGAGGTTTGCATTTAGTTATGTAATTTCTGGAAAGCTGGGCATATAGCTCAGTTTATTATAAATGGTTATGTTGAAACCAAAGTTATTAGGACAATTGCAAATTGTGACATAGTAAGTTTTGGCTGAGGGGTTAGTGGCGGAAGTTAGATAGCCAGAGCTCTAGGGGCTAGAACCAAAGCTTAGTCACCTTTGACCATTGTGACATTTATGTCTTGCCCAGTGTTTGCAGGAAAAGTGCAATATAACATCTTAAACAAGCCTTGAATGATGAGGCATCTGAACCTCTTCCTCTTATAAACACATATGAAAGTCTGCCATTGGTTGAACCTAATGAATAGAAAATTCTAATTCCTTATGGGGCAACTAAAATTGTTTTGCATCCACTTCTGAAATTCAGGTTGCTGTCTCTTCATTTATTAATTCGTTAACAAATATTTATTGAGCACCTACTCTGTGTTAGGTACTGTCTATGACACTACGGGTACAAGAGAGAAAGCAAAAATGATCAGTTCCCTTGGAATTTATAGTCTACTGGGAAATGACAGATAGTAATTAAATAACCACACAACTAAATAATTAATTAAATTGAGATTGAATCTCTAAAGAGATGGAACAAATTTCTGTGAGGGCCTATAACAAACAGACTTGACCTAGATTGAGAGGTGGGATGAGGCTTCACCAAGAAAGTAAGAGTCGAACTATAATCTGAAGGGTGAGTGTGGTATGGGAGAGTTTTAGGCAGAGGAGGCAGCCTATGCAAAGGTCATGTGGCCAGAGGTTCCTGAAAGATTTTTGTTGTGACTGAGAGTAAAGAACATGAGTCGGGGGTGGGGGGAGCAGCCTCATTTGAAAAGAGGTTGAAAGTCAAGAAAGGGGCTATTACAGATGCCTTGCTAAAGCTTTAGATTCTTTTATTATTATTCTAAGAGCAGCGAGCTTCCGTACACACGTAAATTCCATGATTTTGTTGCTTCAGTACACGTATCCCTTTCGTTCCCTTACCCCTTCACAGCGATACTCTTTGATCAGAGCTGTGTATCTGGGTCTGAGAAGGAAGCCAGAGACGGAGGAATGAATTCGATGAATTTACAACTTTAGAAAAACCTGCAGTTTACAAAAGCGGCAAGTAACCAAATAATTATGAAACGGTGTAAACAATGGTAGGAAAAATAAAAGCCAGGAGGGGCTAATAGGGGTGTGCTCTCCACCAAACCCCAGGGGCAAGGACAGATTCCTAGGTGGGTGACATCTAAGCTCAAAGGACAAGTAGAATTTTCATAAAATATTTAGAAAAACAGCTAGTATATGTTTAGTGCTTACTGTGTGCCAGGCTCTAGAATAAGTGCTTTCATCTCTATTTAAAATAATAAAAGCCATATGGGGCATATTCTGTTATTCTATTAACTACGCAGAAAGTGGAGATCAGAAAGTTTAAGCAGTTTTTTCACGATCACACCGCTGAGACATGGGAGAACCAGGATTTGAGCAGAGATTCTGTGTGTTTAAAGTAAGAGCGGGGGGACAGGGAGCTTATCCTGTAAATTTCAAATCGAAATATTAAAACATGAGGTGTGTTAATTTAGAATGATTACAACCTCTTTGAGCAATGTTTGAGGGCCTGTAAGTGTAGCATCTTTGTCCAAATTTGTGGATAAGAGCTTAAGCCAAAATAACACTAATCTTCACCCTTTAAATAGTGGAACCTTTTGTGCAGCAAGCATATCATCAGAAATGGGTAAAGCGTATGCATCAGAGAACACATCAGTATTTAGAAAATCCAAAAGGACATGTTTTTATATCATTTGACTTTCCTTCTCTCCCCCTCTAATTACTTCATTTCAGCTAAATCACACTCTATTGTGATTTAACAACTAGAACAGTCACTTAAGCACTGATATTTTGCAAGCACCTTTCCAGCATATCTACCAGCTCCCGGGGCTCTAAAGGGAAAACATTAAAGGCTCACTTAGGGACCCAAACAAACCACATAGTGGTCAGTTTTGCTGCCCTGGCTAACAGTTTCCAGTATTCTCTTAAGAAATTTTGAGATAAAATAACCATGGAGCTAAACAGGAAAGAGATTGCAGCTCTTAAAGCAAAGAGAAGAGGGCAGGGTTATTCTGACTCTACGATGCAACCTTACCTAATCTTTTAAAATTCACACTTCCCCTCTTTAGCCCATTCTTAAACGTTGCAAGTTTATTTCTTTTGCCCAGTCACCTCCAAATGAAGACACAAAATGCATCCTGAAGCTACAAGATGAAATGCAGAACTCTAATTGTTCCCATGCTTCCTACAGATTTGAAATTCCAGACTGCTTCATTCCCATGCATTTTTTGTGAACTCCACCACATGTGTAAATAATCAAATGCATCTAGTGGTCAATGGATGTTTTCTCTGCAAAATGCATATCTAGGAGGAGGAGGCAGAGCCCAAGTACAAACAGTGACTTGTGCTTGCAGAATTACAGATGTCAAATCATGGAAGGGATCTTGAAGACTGCCTTGCTGGCACTGTTTGATAAATAAGGGGTCTTGGGCCCAGATGGGGGATATGAACTGCCCACACTTGCAGCATGAAAACACTGGCTTCCTGGTCTTTAACTGCCATTGTTTCAACTATGCTGCACTGACCTAAAATAGCTTTTCATTTCATACTAAGTTATAAGTCCCCTTACTTCCTAATCAAAGGCATAATCAATCATCATTTGCAAGGCACTCATTTTAAGAAGTAGGAAATGAAATTCCCCCAGTGTAGTTATATTTTAATTTACAAGGAACCACTGATTCAAGAAGCAGAACCTCTTAAAGAGAAGGTCACCAAAGTGCATGCAGACATCAGCCATGCCACTCAAACTCACTGTGGGTCTAGAGCAGTGGTTGGTAAACTCTTTTTCTGTAAAAGTCCCAATGGTAGGGGAGGAAAAGAGCAGAGCATTGTGAAATGGGGTTTGGTCTACTCCGGTCATCCTGAACTTCATAAAGGGTCGGACACACTATATACTCCCCCATGCTGACTCCTCTGTGTGATAAAACATCCAGCTCCTTAAATTCTGAGTGGTGACTCCAGCTACCATCACTTAAAGGTTCAGTGAATGAGCCCATTCCCTTAAAAGTGGTCTCTAATAGTCCCTCCCCAAGCTGAGTCTATTGTACTTGCTTCCGTGTTCCCATAGCGTGCTGCCCTACTGTGGTTGCTGTCTTTACGTCTCTGTCTTTTAGTAGATTTTGAGTCCTTTGGTACCAGCGTATGTCTTGTTAGCATTGCTAGCCACTGTTCCAGTTGCCCAGCACAGTGTCAAGCTCAGGAGATAAGCCATATTGAACAAAAGTATGAATAAATGAATTTTAAAAAGCATTCATCATGACAGCAGGCCAGGTTTCTGATGTATGGAGAATTGCTCATGAGAATGTTTACATTGTTCATTAAAAAAGAGTCAGCCCTTTCCCACACTTTCCACTACTCCACCTCACCCCCAGACCCAATACACACACACATTTTCAATGTGTCCTTTATTCCAGAACACTCACTGTCTGAGAGGAAAGTCAAGTTGCTTTGTTCTCATATTTTTAGTTAAGGACTCTGTCATCTTACCCCTCTTCAGTCTGGCTCTACATTCAGTAATTCCAGAAGCTATGTCTCTTCTCGTTTGAATGGGGCTGGGAAAGCAGAGTCCAATAGAACCAGCCAAAAACATTATTCTCCATCAAGAGATGACACCATTTGACCTCACTTAACTAACATCTTAAGTTCAGGGCTGCTGGTTTACTAACATGAATCAATACCTTACTTTATCAATTATGTAAATTCAAACCAGTGACATTCCTTGAGAGTTTTTGGAATTAGTATCAAAATCCTGCCAAGCATGTCATCGTTGGAAGCCAGGTTACGCTCCTGTCTGGAGCTGTTGCAGGTTGATCTTATTTTGTGTTTTTTGTAAAGTTGAATAAAAATCATTAGGTAGTTTTTTGAGAAAGAGAATAAGACAAAACACATGCCCAGATTCTTCAAGTTGTTCCTTTGCACTGCTGTTTATGAAAATTAATGAAAAACTTTTAAGAGACTGGAAATGAGCAACAAACCATAGATTTAGAAAACACCTCCCTCTTTTCCTACTTCTCGTTAGACGATTCCGACCTACAGAGAGTGGGCAATGTGCTCAGGCTTCCACGGAAAATGGGAGGCCGGACAGCAGTCTTAGGGAGCACAGCTTGGAACTTAGACTCAAATGCAGGTTTGTTTATTTCTGTAAAACCACAAGCGATTGACCTAGTCTCTAAAAGTCTTTTCATCAACCATAAAATAGAGATATGACTAGCACGACAGCAAAGATCTTTGTGAATGTTACACAAAAAGTGTAATGATATTATGTGTGGAGTGCTTGGTGCCAGAAGCATAGTCAATGCTCAACAAATATTAGTTAACCTGGGTGTCACATTCACAACTAGATGTTTCAATATTTCATGATTCCCAGTCCAGTTTCAGTGTTCTTTTGAATTTTTTATTGTTGTTGTTCATTCATTCATTTGTTCAATAAATATCTGTTAAGCATCTACGAGGTGCTTAGAGCCACATTACATCTCTGAGAAGGAAGTGATAAATAAGTAAGGCACAGATCCCTGCTCATGAACCCTACACTGCTCCCCAACCTACCTACCACAGGCAAATATGTCATTTTTCATCCCAGACACTCAATCTCAAGCTTTCTTTGATATAAGCAGTTAGTCTGCCAAGAATTCTCCTTCTACGCTTGGCACAAGTAGTTGCTCAGTAAATGCCAATTGAAAGACTAAATGTCAGCTGAACGCAGACGTGGTTAAAGGTGGTGAATGTCTCATATTCTTGAATGTTGGGGTATGAGTCAGAAGATGTGGGCCCTTTTTTTTTAATGTTTTCGAGAAATTGTGTTGTGTGTGCATGAACATGTTTTGCTTAATTTACTCTCAAATAAAATATCCCGTGGAGATTTTAGCATGTTTAGATTCAAATTCTGGAACTAAACTTTATATCCGGTTGTCATGACAACTGTGTTATTGAGAAAATTAGATACTAACCTGAGCGTTTGGAAGGGCCAATCATTTCTGGGGAGGCTTTTGACTGGAGAAAGAGATTCCTGTTGAATTTCGGGTCCTACGCCTCAAAGTCATTGCCAAGTACCACAAACGGGATGGCTTAAGCCAGCGGTCCCCAACCTTTTTGGCACCAGAGACTGGTGCTCCTCTGAGAATCTAATGCCTGATGATCTGAGGTGGAGCTGAGGCGGTGATGCTGGTGCTGGGGAGCGGCTGTAAATACAGATGAAGCTTCACTGGCTTGTCTGCCACTCATCTCCTGCTGTGCGGCCCATTTCCTGACAGGCCACAGACTGGTACTGGTCCATGGCCCGGGGGTTGGGAACCCCTGGCTTAAACAACAGAAATGTATTGCCTTACACTTCTGGAGGCTCAATGTCCAAAATTAAAGTGTCAGCAGGGTTGGTTCCCCCTGGGACCGTGAGGGAAGGATCTGTTTCAGGCCTCTCTCCTTGATTCACAGATGGCTGTCGTCATGTTCACATGGTGTTCTCCTTGTGTCTTCACCTCTTCTTCCCTCTCTGTCTCTCTGTCCAAATCTTCCCTCTTTATAGGGACAAATTGGACTAGGGCCCACTCTGATGACCTCGTTCTAACTTGGTTACTGCTGTAAAGACCCTGTCTTCAAATAAGGTTGCATTTGAAAGTACTGGGAGTTAGGACTGCAGCATATGAAGTTTGGGGAGACGTGACTCAATCCATAGCACCTTTCACTGGCAGGGGAAATGCAATCTTCCTTGCATACCAAAATGACTTCCGAGACACTAGAAAAATGCTGTCAACATTCCTATTTTGTTCGGAGGGAAAGTGAGGCCTAGGCAGATGAGGCTGCTTGCATCAGTCATATAGCTAAGAGAATTGGAATATTCTTGTCATAGATGATACCCCAAAATGCTAACACCCATTTTTTATCTGATTATGTCCAGATATTTCATGCTTCCTTTATGAGACAAGAGGAGTCGCAAGCTGAAAAATAGCTATTGTGATTTTAAGTGCTCAGTTCCATTAGAGGAAGGGCAAAGCTGTCCAGATTCCTCCAGTATTAACTTACAATCAGTTTTGTGCAGCCGTAGCAAGCCTGGTAATAAAAGAGATCCAAGGTGCATTTACCTTCCAGACAGTGACTCTCTTCGGCCACCAAAGCCATCTTTTTTTGCCTCCTGAAAATGAAATGTTAATTTACCCACTAAGACCCTCCACATATTCAGTTTGTAGGCTAATAACTGTTCACATAAGAACAAGGGAAATGCCATCCTTCCTTTGATGTAGGATCACAAACGGAGAACTATTTTTAAAATTTCCTTCAAAAGGGGCGATGTTTATAAATCTACTTTCGGTGAGGGATATAAAAGGATTTGTCAAACCCTGGTGTGATTTCAGCAATGCATAAAAACAGCAGCCCCAGTCCCTGAGCCAGCCCACATAAGAGCTGTTTTCAGGCTGTGTGTGCATCCACAGATAGGCCGTTCTCCTTCTGTGGTGCTAGCCTGGGGCTTGGTACTGCCTCGGCCTCCTGGCTTCTTTGGGCTTCCTGGGCATTGTCTCTCTTTCTTTCTACTTATTAATTAATTGATTTGTTTGTTCCTTGGGGTCTTGGTTTAAAAAGCGAAGACTGCGATGGGAGACTTTCCACCCATTTTTATCAATCACAGCCTTGGCTGGGCCTTGACACCAGATGTGCCAAAGATATTGAGTAGCTGGGGTTTGTCATTGGTGCTTTACTTTCCAAGCCTGTGTAAAATAGGTGCCTGGACTTGACATCCTAATGAAGGCTGCCTTCACAGCAGCTGAGTTTCTTCTGCAGAAAAGATTGTCAGCCAGAGAGTTTATAGCAACGTCATTCAAAGACCAGAGGATAATAAAATGACTATTTTTATGTGCTAGTTATTGGTTGCCTGATATGTAATGCTCCTGCTTCACATTGCATTCATATTTTACATTAAGTATTATATATCCATTTTGCTAATGAGGGAACTGGGGCTCAAGTGAGTTAAGTAATTTTGCTACATTCATGCATCCCATTTAGATACAAAGCATAGATTCAAACCCAGACTGACCTGGCTCTCCCTGTTTCAGTATGAGCCCACTTATTATAAGACATCCATATTAACCTAAACATCTGTTCATCCATAGGCCTGCTCGCTGGTGGCTACCTTTGTGGCTCTAAAACAATTTACTTTATACAAAATGAAATAGATCAGGTCTCTCAAGAATGTCACAAGAAATATACTCCTGGATGTTTGACTATTTATTAGATTTCCCCTCACTTAGGATGAAGTTTACTGTTATTCACTTTAGACTCTACAAGAAGTTCCACGAATGTGATTATCTCAGTTAAGAAAACTTGAAGAGCCAACATCTAGACTCTTATAGCCTTGGCTGCCATTAAGCTCCTGGAGAAGAATAGTGGGGTGGAAAAAGCACAGGCCCGCGACTCACAAAACCTGAGCTATTTGTTCTCACTGGGCTTTTTGATGGTGTAAAGGATCTTTGGTTAGTCACCCAACTCATAAGATGTCATTTGTGAAATGAGTAAAAAATGGGCATGCTCTTTAAAAACACATGAGTGCACCGCACCCTCCACATGTTGTATAAGTATGTTTAATTATAAATGTTTAATAATTATTGGGTCCCTCCTAAAACTCTTCTTCTGTCCTAGAACTCTTACATACTTTAAGCATTGAAATTATTTCTATTTAATGGACAAGATGATTGAGGGTCATATACACTAAAGGAATTTTCATGGTCACACAGTGGTGTAGTCGCAAGTCAAACTCAGGAATGCCTGGCATCTTCCATGCTCCTTCTGCAATATCCCTTCCCCCATCTAAGGTTTCACTATGATTTCCATAGATATAACTTTGAATATGAAGTTGAATCTAAAGGAAGTTCAGGATATGATCCAGCCTTCTAAGGGGGTTCCTGACAAGGACAACTAAATTTCAGAGGTGCTTCTCTGGACTACAGGAAGACCACGGCCATTGATGTTCATGGCCAGGCAGATGGACAGAGGTCTTAGTCTTCTAGAAATCCCCTGAAGTTGGAGGTGCCCCAGGAAAGTAGGACAGGAAATCTCCAGATTTATATACAGAATTCATTTTTCATTCTCATGAGTAGAACCCTATATTTCATCACCAGTCACCTTACCTGCCTTGAAAATTTGGCTTGTTACCCATACACCTGCCATACAAATTTTTCAGTGCCCATTTGACTACAGTTCCACTTTTCTGGCTATGATTTCCTGCAAGGCAAAATTTATGACTTGACCTAAACAAACAACTGCGACCACAGCCTACCTTTGCTTCACAGCAGGGGAGAGTCCACCTTTAAAAGGGGTGGAGGGCTGGCTATTTTGGATATCCTCATCAGTTACTATTTCTACTTGCATTTTATTTTAGTCATATCTTTGGTTGTAAAATAAAAGCAAAATACCTTACATCCTTTCTGGAAAGAAAAAGTCTCAAATTATTTAGGAATAAATAAATGTGGGTTAAAGATGGAGGGTAGGTCCCATCACCAGATCAGAGCCACCAGCACAAATGGTGTATTTTTATTATGCTATAATTCTAAAATTATCTTTCCATGTCTTTATTTGTTCTAGTCTTTGCCAGATGCACAGGCCTCCCTCGTTTCACACTGAAGCTGGAATATTCGTTCAGTAATCATAAATTAAGTATCTATTAAGGGCTAGACAAAGTAACTGGTAGAACAGAGAGTGCTGACCTCAAGCTCACGATGTGAGACGCAGCCATGAAAAATGGGCTAACACAATGTATTATAAAGAACAGTGACCCCTTCTTCTAGTAGGATAGAGATGTGAGTCTTAGAGGTGCTTCATTTCACTTAATTTAATATTCTCTCATCTTTTCTGTCACACTTTATATTTCAATTAATTCTGAAACTTAGGTCATCTCCCTGAGATGATATACCAAATATTTTTTTCCCAGCCTCTTCCAGTTTACTATTTTAAATGTTATCAAGAGCTCTTTATTACCTGCAGACTCATGAATAAATTCTACGGGTACCCTGGATGCTCTGGGCCCATGTCAGACATCAAGACTTACCTTCCACAGCCCCCTCCATAAACTTCGCTGATTTCCGCCCCCTCTCCTCATATTCATAGGAAAACTCATTCTCGCTCATAACCTTTGCTTTTGCTGCTTCTCTCATCTCACATGTCCTCTACCTGTGAATCCCTAATCATCACTACGCCCCAGCTCTGGACTCACCTTTCTGCAGACCGTCCCCAACTATGACCACGTAACCTTAGAGCTGACTGAATCATCTCTGATCACACTCACCTCAGTTCAGTAATTTCATTGTCCACCTCTGAGATGATGAATAATACTGTTCCTGCTCAATGTTCAGTAAACAGAGTGATCCCACTATTTTAAGGAAGATTCACTCATCATAGAGTCGTTCTTATCACTAGGAATGTCTTTACATGCAACCAAAATTTCTTTCTCTGAAACAACCTTCACCTTGGTTCTGCTCTGCCTTTTGGAAGAGAGGAACAGGAGCGTCGTCTTTTTCACATGCCCACCCTGCACGTGATTGAAGGCAGCCATTTTTCTGCCATTATCATCCTACTCAGATCTCTTTCTCTCCAGCCTAAATAAATGTCCTCGTGGCCTCATCTCTCCTGAGGAAATGCTGTGCTCTTTCAATGCCCCATTCAAATGCAATACCCCAATGCAGCATATAGCTTCAGCTGCAGTCTTTTTATAGGAGAAGATGGTTCACCTATCTCTTCTCTTCTCCATTGATTTTATTACTCCACCTCAGTTCATAATTGTTTTGTTCCAGCAGCTATTTCATGCTGGTGGTCATTGTGAGAACAAGGTCAACTGAAACAGCACACTTTGTCTGCACAGACTGCCATTTAGACAGGCCCTCTCCATACAGTGCTTAGATGGTAGATTTTAAAACTTGATTTATACAGGCCCACGAAGTTTCCACCCCACCAAACTCTATCTCCTCTCTATGGAGGCAGAGCGTGGTGGAATGGAAACTGCTTCTAAAGGTTTTGAAACATTCAAAAGCATGAGCAAAAATCACAGGTTTTTGAGAGCTGGCCTGAAATATTTAAATGTCATCTAATTCCAGCAGACCAAATTGTCAGGAATAATAGTTATGTTTTACACATCAACATAATAATAGTTAATAATCATGCTTTGTATTTATCTACTGCCTTTCCTCTGGAGACATTGGCAGAGGAAAATAAATCTAACATCGATATTAAAAAAACAGACCCCTGAATTAACACCAGCATGACACCCCAAAAAACCAGAAGGTATAATATAAGGCTCTCTGACAGCCTGGAAATGAATTCTTTTGCAAAGCATGAACATTTGGCCTGTAGGATGACAAGAAAGTAATATGTCACCTGCAACTAGTTCTAACTCATACCCTCAGGGTGGGCGTTGGTTGAATTTTGACTCTAGAGAAACAGAAAGGTATAGAAAACACAATGAAGTTTGGGCAAAGTTACCCCGTGGGAGAAGAGAAGCTGAGAGTAGCAGATTGGCTGCCTAGACAGAGGAAAAGGGGCCCATGGAAAGAGAATTTTTGAAAGCTGCTCTGTGAGGGGTGTGAAGCAGTGTTGTACCCTTGGAAGAGGTGCTAGGTAAAGTAGCCATTACTCACCTAAGGCTTTAGACATGAAATAACGATTTTGGGGAAACGTAAACAGCTGCCAAGTACTACCGATACCAGTGGACTCAGAGTTAAGACTGAGAGAAACAGCAGGATTAAGAGAAGGGCTGCCATGTGCATGAGAGGGTTAGTAGGCATAAATTAGTATATGTAAACACCTCATCTGAAACACTGCATCAGTTATCTTAAAAGTAATTTATAGATGAGCCATTTTAAGGAGTAAAAATACCTTAAGCATAAGGAACAAAGTTTTCTGATGGTAAAATTGTAAACATAAACAGTAGACCAAATGGAGAGAAAATAAAATATGGAACTTAATTATAAGCCTTTCTAGTTCTACAAGTAAACCATGGAGTTATTAGTACAAAATAGCTAGCATATTAATAGATTGGCCATTATTCCTTAAGCCAGGAAGTAAAATACAATTTTATTTTCTTCCTCACTCTCTTCTCCCTACCCTAATCCCCAAATACCTGTATTTGTTGCATGCCTAAGTGCGGAAGGAACTGAAATATGATTCCTAAACAGTAGAATCATCAGGGAGATAATTCATCAACATAAAAAGCCAAAATCTGAGAAGGGAAAAAGCCCTTCTCTCTGACTTTGGGCTTGTTCTGTGGCAAAAATAATGTCATACTAGATCTGAACCTTGGTCTCAATGGGCTTTGAATCTCAATCTTCCCTCCCCTCCCCTCCCCTCCCCTCCCCTCCTCTCTCCTCTCTTCTCTCTTCTCTCTCTCTCTCTCCCCGCCCCCCTCCATCACCTCTCTCTCTCTCCCTCCCCCTTCCCCCTCTCCCTTCCCCTACCTTTCTCAACTCTGCCCAAACACCACAAGAAGAAGTCCAGGGTAGGCTGCTGGAGAAAAGACACCATGTAGAAGACAACCTAGTTTTTCCAGCCAAGACCATTCTAGGTTAATCTTGGGCTACCCCACTGTCAAACTTAAGAAAGAACACAACCGAGGTCACAGAAGCTTCCTGCCTGTCGTGTAGCTGACCGTACGTGCATAAGTGATCCTAGCCAAGACAGAAGTACCCAGCTAACCCATAGGCTCATGAGCAATAATAAGTGGTTTTTATTCTAAGCCCACTGAGTTTTGTTTGTTTGCAATGCAGTAAGAGCTAGCTGATATACATGTACAACAAACTGTGAAGTAGATACCAGTATTCATTCCCATTTTACAGACAGGGTAACTGAAGCTTAGAAAAATCAAGTGATTAATCAAATCACAGAAAACATAAGAGCCAGTATTTTAATTCAGACTTTGTCTAGACCCAGAGCCTTTAACCACTTTGCCATACTGACTTCCCATTGTGATCCAAACTTTGCAGTTAAATGTGAAATAGGCCAAGTCAGGTATACACTAAATAGCAAAAGCAAGCTGCACGCCAGATCTGCCTGACTCCAAACCCTCATGCTTTTTCTGCCACACCAGCCCCTCCCACACAGAAAGAAAACACCGAGGAATAAATGCAGTGGTCCCCCTTACCTGCAGTTTCTCTTTCTGTGGTTTCAGTTACCCTCGGTCAACCACAGTCTGGAAATATTAAATGGAAAGTTTCAGAAATAAACAATTCGTAAGTTTAGATTGCACACCATTCTGAGTAGCATGGTGAAATCTCTCACCATCCTGCTCCATTCTGTCCAGGACGTGATCCATCCCTTTGTCCAGCATCCCTGTGCCCTATACACTGCTAGCCCATTAATCATTTAGTAGGCTTCTCGGTTATCAGGCCAGCTGCCCCTGATATCTCAGTGCTTGTGTTCAGGTACCCCTTATTTTACTTACTAATGACCCAAAGCCATTCACACAACTTTTATTACAGTATATTGTTACAATTGCTCTATTTTATTATTGTTGTTGTTAATCTCTTACTGTGCCTAATTTATAATTAGCCTTTATCATAGGTATGTATGTATAGGTAAAAACAGTAAATAAATAGGATTTGGTACTATTCACAGTCTCAGGCATCCACTGGGGGTCTTGAAACATATCCCTGTGGATAAGGGTGAATGCTGTATCATGGTAAAGGAGGGCTGAGGTCAGAACATGTAGGCTTTTGGACACCAGGCCGGAAGAGCTTTTTACCCATGTTTATAGATGTTAAGCATCCTACAATTATTTGAGCAGGGCAGTGAAAGAGCAGACATCTTCTTTAGGAAGTTTAAGAGGCAGCAGGAGCACTTTCAAACAAGCCATAAACCAAAAATGAATTTGATATTTGTGTTTTCTGCCAAGAAAAATATCTCTCTGTAGAAAATAGCCCTCTCTTTAGCTTAAAAATAAACTCCAGATGAACAAACCTCAAAAACGTCAGGGGCTAGGTCAGAAAGGTCTCTTCCATGCAGAACATAAACACCAACTTTGTGGAAACTTGACGTGTCTGTATTTTTTTTAAATCATAAAATATGTTGGCAAACTTCACTTCCACAAGGACCCCTACCATGAAGATAATCTTAATCTAGCACAAAAGAAAAATATTTACAGGAACTGAAGCCGGCAAGTTTCTCTCCCCGGCGCTGTGTGATATACTGACTACCCCGATTATGTGACAGCTTGATGGGCATGGTAGAAAAAAAGGCTTTGGAATATAAATATTAATGCTTAGGCAGTGATTTGTGTAAACTGCCTATAAAAAACAAAAGTACAGATATACATTCTTCGCATAGTTTGCCTCGTCCACAGCTTATATTATTCTCCCTGCATATTTTCCATCTCTACGGCTTGTCTCTGTGACTGGGCAACATATTTCTCCAATACTGAATTCTCATATAAGTTTTTTTTTTTTTTTTAAATCAGAATAGAATTGAAGCTGGATTACAAAGTGGCATTACAATTGAGCTTTTTAAAAGTTTTTTTGTGTGTAAGTATTAATGTGGTATCAAGAGGAATTCAGTGTGGCATTATCAAACAGCACCAATGTATTTCTGAAAATATGTTTAAAGACTATTCCAAATGATATTGTCTTTATGGAAGAAAAAAGTCCACAAATTCCCTTCTGGATGTCACATGTAAGTTAGAGAGCAGGAGCGTTATTCTACTTCTTGAATTCTACAAACTGGCCCTCGATGGTGACACAGGGAAAGAAATTCCCCTGTTCTTTGCTAGAGATGGAACAGAAGCTCAGTTCTGTGTCCTGCAGCCTGCATGACAAACCCTTCATCGATACCACCATTGCTTATACCTTTTTCCTTGACCTGTATTAATGTATACATCTTCTGCTTCTTTTCCCTACCAGCTATCTGCTCTTAAATTGCAACAGGTAGCCGAACTGAGAATGGGCTTATGATGCCATTCTAATAGAGTTGATAGCTAACCTGGCTGGTTCTGGTTAGCCCCCATCAGGTGGGAGCTCCTGACCAGGTTATAGCATTGACTCTGCAGAGTTAATGGCAGATGAGGTCTGGAGTGTTGTGTTCTACCCTAAGATTCTTCATTCATCTAATCAACAGATATTTCTGGAATATCCACTTACTTTCAGGCCTTGTGCTTTGTGTGGGGAATGCAGCCAGATAGATTTCACCCCTGGACACTATGAGAGAGAGAGAGAGAGAGAGACAGAGACAGAGACAGAGACAGAGACAGAGACAGAGACAGAGACAGACAGAGACAGACAGAGACAGAGAGAGAAAATAGTAAAGTAATAAATGAGCAAGGTGATTTTTGATCGGACATGCTGCAAAGTGATACAGTGATACAGTAGAGGGTGACTCTAGAGTGGAGGGTGTCTGAAAGAAGATGACATTGGAGTTGAGATCTGGGTGGTGGGCAAAGCTAGTCATTTGGGAATGAGCAGAAGTACCTTCCAGTGAGAAGAAGAAGGAAGTGCAAAGGCTCCAAGACAACAGGGTGCTTGGCATGTTTGAGGAACTGGAGCAGGTGGGAGAAGATGAGGCTGGGAGAGTAGACAGGACCCAGATCACTTAGACACCTGCCACCCATAGCGAGGAGCTGGAATTTCATATTACATGCGGTGGGGTGTTGTTAAAGGGTTGCAAGGAGAGGTGAAGCATGGTCTAATTCATAGAGATTCTCACTCCACACTCAAAATCGGAGCTTTCCTCCAATCTCTACTTCGTGGAGGAGTTCCCCATGCAGGGAGTTCTCCACTGTTTTGCTGTTTTTGAGACTACATCTTCACCCCATCTTCAGGGATTCTGCTTGCTGCCTGGGTCCCTATTTACTTACCCCTATCACTATGTAGATATCTAGATACCATGACTCTTCCATCAGTTCGGCAAGCTCAGACAATTACCCCAGCTAAGCCTAAATTCACTGTGCTGTCTCTTTGCACACTAGTGGTTGAACTACTGTGAGGGTCAGCCCTAGAATCTGGATGGTCTCCACACTTTTCCCATCTTCACTGACCTGTGCCACTCAGGCCCTAGCATGTCTTTTGAGAGCTGAACCCATGAGACATTCTGATGCTTAATATCTCCAAATGGAAATAGAACGAAATGGAAGACTGCACAGATACCTTGTATGCTTTGCCTTGTTCTGGTCATATGAATTGTTTTGTTATAGATATACAAGGCTTCCCAATTGTAAGTAGATCATTAATTCAATTAGTTCCTTCTATTCTTCTTTCATTCTTCTTTTTCCTTTCTTCCTTCCTTCTTTGCTTCCTTCCTTCCTTCCTTCCTTCTTTCCTTCCTTCCTTCCTTCCTTCCTTCTGTCCTGTCTTCTTTCTCTCCAACCTCTTTCCATCCTTCCTACATCAATATCTAGAAGAAAAATAGAGTCCTGTTAGGAATTTATGAACATGATGATCCTGGTAATAATATGAATAATGATAATGATGATAATAAAATAATCATAGCTAGCATTTATTGAACATTTAAATGCACCAGGCATTGATCAAGCTCCTTATATACATATAATCTCATAAATCCTCACAACTCTAATGGGTAGTATTAATATCTCTGTTTTAAACTTGAAGAACTTGAAACCTCTTATAGGTTAAGTCACCTGTCAGGGTCACACAGGGTGGAAAGGACAGAGCTAGGTGGTCCAAATACAGAGGCCATGTTCTCCTTCAGCACACTTTTGTCTGATGGCTGGTTCTGTTAAGCATGACCGAGCCTCTGTTCTGTACTGAAAACTTTGTAAAAGAATACACATGTAGAGACAAAGCATTTTAATTCATCTGGAACAAGATAGTTGTAATTAAATAAAGGGCTGTTGGATCCAGGTAGACAGGAGGTCTGATCTTGGCCTTTCATTCTTTCTCCTAAAAGTGCTGATAGAAACCCTTGATTGTCTGGTGTCAGATGGGAATGGTCTGGCCCACCTGGAGAACATGCCCCCCCAGATTCCCAGTCCCCCAGTCAGACGTCAGTTTACATCAGTAAGGACATATCGTCATCAATTTCTGCCTTCCCGAGTCTGCCCTACTTACTACTGGCTGTGCCTCTTTGAGTTCAGAGGAAACTCTCTGTTTTGCTCACCTGAACCCCTTCCATTTTAACTCTACACCTTCCTTCCACGGATATTGGCTGTGTATGTGTTGATGGGGAGGGTTCTCTTTCATTCCGACCACCGTGGCTTAAGTAGGGGCATTTTAGATCCTCTTCTGAGGGAGGAATTAATCAAGTTTAAGGTTTATGCCAAAACTACATCCACTGAACATATATAGCCACTTTCCCCTTTCTTTCCTCTTCAGCTCTATTAAACACCCCTGTCATCAGGCTCGGCAGTACTTTGGGGGTGTGACAGTATAAACACTGAATGCCCATTAGTGGGTTGGCTCAGTTTCAGCATTTACCTTCAGAATAATTTTTTTTTAAATAGAAGAATGTAATTAAAAATAAAAATCCAGAAGGTTTTGTGTTATAAGCTGTTGATCATGGAAGAAACTTGTCCTGTTATGATTTACTTTGCTCTATCAAATAAGATATCATTGCACAGAAATATATATTTAACTAGGCAAAGTGTACAGAGGCCAACACACAAAATCATCATGCACAACGGTCTCTGGGAAATCAGAGTCGGGAATGAAATATATTACGCTTTAGGGGTCTCTATAGCCTAGAGGATTGTTTCTAAAAAAGTTACCAACACTAAAATGACAGTGACCAAGTCACTTTTGTTTGCACTGTTAATAGTCATTTTTATTTTTAAATATGATATTAATGTGTTTGGCCAAACAAGGGTGCATACTTTTTCACATAAGTGACTTTTCCAGATAACTGAGACTTAGCATTTACCCCGTTGGAAGCTGCTTAGTCTAACTATCTTAGATGAGAAACTGTTACTCAGTGTGTCACATACCTTTTTGCTTTTTGAAACGGAAAATATAGAAGCCAAGTTAACCTTTTCTTAATGTCACAGGCTACCATTATCAGCAGTTGTGGCAGAAGGAAAAAGTACTATATTTGAAGTTATTTGATACTATGGACATGTTTATACTTTGCTTCTCTTCACAAAGAATTCGAGGCAGTTTACAAAATTATATGTAATACAAAAGGAAAAGAACAAATAATTGAAGGAATCAAAATGAGGGGAAAATACAGGGTGGCAAATATGAAAGCCAAGGAAATACCCAGGGGCAGGCATCCTGCCTTAGTGCTTTGGCTTCCAGTGATGGAAATTCAGCTTGGAATTGTTTAAGGACAAAACAATTTCTCCATATAAAATACTGCAGTAGTGAAGAATGGTGGAAATGGCCTTGAGCTTGACTGGAATTTGCTCCTGAACACCGTCAGGACCCTCTCTATAAGTTTCTCATCTCTGTTTTTCCATGTACTGGGTCCTTATTTTTCCACTAAGCAAAGGTGGTGAGGTGGTTTGACATTCAGGAAGGCATGCATTTCTCTGCCAGTTCTGATGGAAACATGTTGGAGTAGGACTCGGATTGGCTCAGCTTGGATCACATGGGCATCCCTGGACAAATCCCTCTTGGTAGAGGGATTTTTATTCAGATCAAACCAGTCTCATAGCAACGCTTACCTTTATAGTTGGGTAAGTGAGTCTGTTACCAGATAAGGAAAATGGATGACATGCATACAAAAGTAATAGTCACTGTATATTGTTTGAGCCTTCTACATGGCCTTATAGAATTCTAAATGTTGGTTATATTTTCGTTTAAGTTTCCCAGTGGACAAAACAAAGCAGGAAACATGATTCTCAATTTCTGTAACAGCAGGAAAGAGGGGATGGGGAGACAGCAAAGAAGAACCAGTTTTTCAAGGGAAGCTCAGCTTTTCCTTGCCTTGACACGGGAGGTATCTCTCACTTGATATCTGAGCTAGGGAACCATCGAACACCCGAATTCACAATGCAGGATTTTTAAGGAGCTCTCGTCCCAAACTCTGAGATTAAAACTGCATTCCCCTGGGCCGAGCACTGACATACAATTATCTGTTTCTCCTCACCTCTTCATCCTCTACTTGATCCAACTAGGGTCTGAGCAGTCTGCTTTTGCCAGGATTCAGAAACCTCCATGTTGCAAACGGTAACAAAAATAAACAAATGAAATATCCTGGATCTCTTACCCATATCTGGGAAAAGAAGTCCATGTCCTAGACACACAAATTTGCACGGAGGAGCCACGCCGGAGTGCTCAGACACACGAAAGAGGCCCCAAGATTAGAGACCCGAGAAACCTCAAGAAAGCCCTGCCCCCCCCCCACACCCCAGAGTGCTATTTTTAGACATAACTAAAGAGCTCATATCAATCCAGGGACAAGGATATTCTCCCAGGTTCATGGTCATTTAGATGTGGGTTAATTTGCATTCTGCTACGGAAACCCGTTAAGTGGAAGTTCACTTTTATAAATGCGCATGGAGGGCAATCTGCATTTCTGTTCCGTAGTGACTTATCTCCTCTTGTGATAATTCCATGCAAATTGCAGCCTCACAGGAAGTGGATCTCACTTCCTGAGTCAGAGATGCTGCTGCAAGGCCCTGGGGGTACTGGCTCAGCCAGGCTTGCACCCACCTAACCCCTCAGCCTGCCCCTGCTCTCATTTGCCAATACTAACCCCAGCTGCAGAGTTTCCTGGCCCCAGACTGCCTCTCGCTTCTATCTTTTTTGCTGGTCATTTATGATTGTTTTGGAGGACAGGGATTCCATTTTCTTTGTTTCTGGATCCTTCTTCAAACTGGCAGCTCAGCTGCTTTATCACCTTCATTGGGCCAACAGTAAATGGCACCTTTCTAATCGACTCTTATAAGTTGGAAACCACATAAGAAAGTTTACTCAAAACATGTATAAAGTTAGAGCCTGTTCGTCCTGAATTTGTGTGTGCATGCATGCATGTTTGTGTGTGTGTGTTTAAAGAACTTTCAAAAAGCCATTCCTGCCTAAATCAAGCCCTTCTCATTTATTTCTAATTTCAGAATAAATTTTGACTAAGCTCCTAGAAGTCTGCCATCTAAGTAAGTGGAGCATAACTGGTCTTAAAGAGATAGCAAATATCCTACGAATTTATACTCTGTATCTCTTTTAATGATTAGTGGGTATGTTTTCTAAACAGATAGGGGACCCCAATGAATTGTACCTATGTCCACAGTGAAGAACATCATCGCTGCTCTCATACACCATATCATTTGCAAAAGAGCCCCATGCCTGGAGCTTCTCTTTCAGAGGGACGAGTGTGTTCTGTATGAATTTGGAGAGAAGCACAACCTTCCTTACACATCATTCCTTAGACGAGCCACCAGAGCCCTTCCATGTTCTGAGGAAGGAAGCAGAGAAGCGTGGGCGGTTGCAGAGGGAGATTCAAGCCATACTGGGGCGGGAGTCACCAAAGGGCACAACTGTCTCAGCACTCCCGACAGCTTCTCGAGATGCCCCGAAACTCTCCCGGCTTGGCTTCATATGTTGCAAGCTCATTTTGGTGTGTGCACTTACATCTTCTCTGCCTTTCTCGGGGGACATGGTTTAAAGGGAGGGAGACTGTGAATTTGAAGTTTTGGAGCTCAGCTTGCCAACACTTCATTAGAGGAAATCATGGGGCAGAATGACAGGATCACTCTCTGGGGTTTAAGTACAAGAAAACAAGCCTTCCTGCCCACCCACGGCCACTCCCAGCACCCCTGGAACCAATCCCCGCCACACACACACACACACACACTTAGCATGACGCCAGGCAAACTCCTCAGTCATCTCACACCTGTTTGCTCACCTGTCAGAGGAGAACAGCAGTGCACAACCTGTAGCCAGCAGGGTAGTTATGACAATTAAGTGCAAAGTACCTGACACATAGTTGATACTCAGTCTTTCTTTTTTAAAAAATAAGAAATATAAATGCACACCTAGATACTTTGAGCCAGGTGAGTTTGTCATCTCTCCATGAACCTCTCCTAACTTCTCCAGCTGAAAGTTTATGCACTCCCTTTGTGCTCAGCGGGCCTCTAGGTATGCACGGTCAGGATTCGCTTTGTATTTGTGCTGTTCGGTGTGTGTGTGTGTGTGTGTGCGCCTGGTGTCTGTAGGCAGCATGGTGTGTATGTCTGTGCTGCTTCTTGGAATTTTTCAGTCCTTAAATTTACTTGTCTCAGACAGGAAATGTGGCTTCATCTCTTTCTCCCTGTGCTGTGTATACAGCTAGGATTAATAATTTTGTGACGAGTTTATTTATTTACCACCATGTGAGAGCTATTATTGTGTTCCAGGCTACTTACTAGGTACTTTATACATGGTATTTTATTTAATCTTCATAACAGCTCCAGGAGATAGGTTTTATTAACTGTATCCTTTTAATAACTATTAAAACAGACAATAAAACTATAATAACTTAGACTTTACTGAAAAGATAAGAAAACTGAAGTTCAGTGGGTTTCAGTGACTTGCTCAGTGTCACACAGCTACCAAGTGGCGGGTCTGAGACCCAGACCAGTTTTCTGTGACTCTCATCAACCAGTGGCTCTTAAAGTGTAGCCCCCAAACCAGCAGCATCAGCCACACAGGGAAAGTTGTTCGAAATGTGGATTCTTGCCCCACCCCCATCCCAGATCTGTTGAATCAGAAACTCTGGGAGTGGGTTCCAGCGAGCCCACCAGGTGACTCTCATATGCTGAGGTTTGAGAACCCCTGCCCTCAACCATCAAGTCATGTCCCCCTGGAAGATGAGGGCCCAGAGAGCACCATGGTGGGGTGTGGGGGCTTTGGCTCCTGACTGCCGGAGTTCAAAGCCGCCCTCCTCCACTTTCTAATCATGTGCCACTAGGTATGTTGTTCACCTCTCCTGTGCCCAAATTCCTCTATGTGTCAAATAGGGTAATGACAGAACAAACTGTGAGTCACTGTGAAGATGAAAAATGTTGGTGCATGATCTGACATTTTACCCAGCAACTGGAATTGTAGGGATTTGGTAAGTGCTATTTGTCATTATTATGACTGCAAGATTGAAGGTTACTTTTTCACCATATTTCTTCATCCCACCCAAAGTCTGAATTGTTTTGTTTGTTTGTTTGTTTGTTTGTTTTAATAGAAGAAAAAATAACTTGGGTCTGATTTGCTTAGGCTTCTGAATAGGCATGCCTGTGACAGACCAGTGTTCTGAGGATTGACAGTTGTCTCCAGAATTATCTACCTTCTGCTGAAGGGTGTGGCTCGTCTGCTTCTCCAGGAGAGGGGTCTGCTGCCTGGGGCAGTATAATGTGATCTCAAAGTCGGACTAGAATCTGTCTGCAAATTTGAGTCATGTCACCTTGGGCATTCTCCTTCATATCTGGAATCTTCCTTTTCCTTATATGCAAAAAGGGAGAAGATCTTTTGAGAGGAAGCACTAACTTTTCCTGAGCACTTACTATGTCTCTGATATTCTTCTAAGTACTTTATATGTGTTACTTTATGTATGCAATATGAGTCGTAGTTACCTTCCAGGTGGGTAGTAGTGCTGTCTCCACTTTACAGACTGTCACAGAGAAGTCACTGTTTGGAATTCGCACAAATGGATTTGGAATCCATAAAGAATGCTGACTCTTAAGCCAGCATTCTTAATCACAACTGCCCCAATGCGTTGTTGAGAAATAAATAAAATTCAGAGTAGGGATTGGCACATGGTAGTGCTTATTAAATATTAGCTGGAACAATTAATAATAAGTAACAATGCTAATAATATGGATGGAAGGGTGGTTTCTTCATTTGTTGCACATGAGGTTTAATCTCCTGAGAACCAGGTAAAGAGATCTCTCTTGCCCATGAGTTCAGTCAGAGCTTCGAGAAGATTCCTTCTCTATCTTACCCCCTGGTGAACCACTGGTGTCATTAAGAAACAATTAACACACATCATCCTTCTTAGCTATTTTTGTTGCCTGCCATCTGGAATGCCTCAGCTCTCTTTGATGTGTTCACACTAAATCAGCAGACGAAAGCATTAACAAATTTCTCCATTTCAGATCTGTTCATTTGGGTAACGATGACCTTTAAAACTAGTGTCATCCACCTCATAACCATGTGCCATATGTTGAATGTCAGATAATAAAGCATATTTAAACTTAGCAGGCTCCGTTACACCTTATGGCTGGTTGGCGATTAATTAATAACTTCCTTACCAGCAACTTCCCGGCTGAGGCTGACAAGGCATTTTGTTTGCTACTTAGTATCCTTTTGCATTGGAACCGTTTCAAACAAACTCCTAGAAGACCTCATTGCTGAGCTTTCCCATTCAGTCTTGGCATTGGGGCCAGCACATTTCCTCCCAGCAACACTTATTTCCATGCAAAGGAATGTACTACACATCAGTCTCTGAGTGCCAAGTAGTTTACATAGATTCCCATTTACTACTCACAGTAACCTCACAGGACAAGGGTTTCCGTACCCATTTATGTCCACTTAGCAGCCAAGGAGGGTGAAGGTCAAAGAAGTCAAACAGTTTGCCCAGTTCAACGAAAGGCTTAGATTTGAACCTAGATCTCTTATTCCAAATGCCATGATTTTATTTTCATTTATTTTTGTTTTTACTGAAATGCAAGTCGTTATGTTGACTGTTGCATTTTCCTCACACTCAGGGACTCAAGCTCTGCCCTCTTTCGTGTCTGAATCAGAATGAGGCTTTACAAATTAATTTCCAGTATCTCACCCAGTCTCCTCCCAGTTCTACCCTTCCAATAAAGCTCATGGTCTGCATCAGGAGAACCGAGCAGGGATTCTGTCATCTTGCTTAAGACTTGTGTTTCCTCCTCTGACAATGTGACTATTGATTTATTGATTTCTTCATTTCAGGATTTTTACCAAAGAATGTGGCCTTTTTTTTTTTAATTTAAGAAAAGGTGTTTATAAATATTCCAATGATGTGGAACATTATTCATAGAGTGATGTCTGTCTATCTGTCTATCCATTAATCTATTCATCTAGCTAGCTATTCTATATGTATATTCATCCCTATAGTATTTGCTATATATTAATCTATTTTTGATTTTCTTATCAAGGCATGTGCTATAAATCTCCCTCTTTCTGACTCCCAATTACACCCAGCCTCAGGAGCAGGGATCAGAACCCATCCATCCAGCTCT
>NW_011888810.1:11723596-11755304 GCF_000151845.1 Pteropus vampyrus
GTCCAAAGGTCCCATCGGGTTTTTGTTGTGGTGGTAGAATTGGTCACAATCTGCATTTATCTAGTATTTGACGTCTTTTGTTTATGGTTTGTTTCTTCCACCTAACGCGTAAGCTCCAGGTAAGCAGAGACCTTGCCTGTCTTGTTTATACAAACACAAAGAGACCATTTAAGCCACAGTGTCAACCCTGAAGTCCATGGTAAGAGTCACTGCTGCAGTCAATCTTCTCAGTTCTAAAAATGACACTGTCATGGCCACTGTTAGCAGCAAAGGCGTTTGGTGAGCAAGCACAGGAACAGCACCCAGCGGCTAGGAGTGAAAGATTAAGAAGGTTGGTCAAGCATGGCAGGGTCATGACTCTCCTCCTGGGTGTTCCAGCTTCACCTGCTTGAGGTTCTCAGTTGGTGTCTTGACTTAGCAACCAGGTGGGGCAAGGCTTGCTTTAGGAAGCCCCCTAATAACTGTAGAGAGCACCTAGGGACTGAAATAGACCGATGCTAAGCATTAACTCAAGACCTTTCTGGGATTTGACAGGGTGGAAGGGAAGGGAACCTTGACAGCCAACAAGGCTTATCTCTTCCACCCTAGACCAGTTCACAAAAGGAAATACCCACCTCACACTTGATGAGATTTAGCTTTCTCCCTCTAGGTTCATATGAAGTATTTAATTAAATCCACTCACATTGAAATTCTGCGTTTGAGATTCCACTTTTCACTTTTTCACTTACTTTCTGGTATAAAGATACCCTAGGTTTTATTTAGTCAGATGTCTTAAGTAGAAATTGCACTTTTCAGAAAAGATAAAAAATAATGATCATCTAATTCCCTATTTTCCAGAGAGCCACTTAACGTTCAAGTGTTCAGTGCTAATCAATAAAAGCCTTTCATCACAAAACTCAATAAGCAAGATCAAATTTGAAGGAAATGCTCAAAAGAGAGCAACGGTTGGCACCCAAATCATTTTGTGAGGTCAGAATCACTTTTCCACATGAAGCTAATTCCTACTTATGGCCCAAAGCCAGTCCAGCTCCTGCTTTCTGATCTCTTGATTTCAAAAGCTGAGTCAACTGGGTCTCCTGCCGAGAACACAGGGTCTACTGTGATCAGCACCCTTTGAAAACCTGAAACCTAGATCGACACCAGATACATTGTATTACTAACTTGGCGCCTAATTGGAGAGCTGCTTCTCATCCAGGAGGCCATTGGCTGAGAGAGCAAATCACATATGAGAAACAATGTTAAGATTCAGTTTTTTCGATGATATTACATAGTATTTTGGACCCAGGATTTCTGGGCTCGTTCCACAGACTCCCCCTCTCTTTTTCCTGTCTTCTCCAAAGAAGATGAACATACGAAGAACAGGAGCAAACAAAAATGGAAGAGCCTTCATTGTCAGTTGGGCTTGAGCCCTCAGTCTCAATACAGAAAATTCTGGTGAGCTGGGTCATAGGGCAGGGTCATATCAGCACTAAAGTTTTCTTTCCTACCAATCCAAACCTAGCTTTTGACTATTACCGTCCTCCATTCAGCCGCCTGGGAAGAGAAGACAGAAGAGTGAGAGAAACAGATCCTGGGTCAGCTTCTCACTCTTGCCTCATAGGTTCGAGAGAGAAAGAGTGAGATTCATATATGTACACCAGTCAGTTAATTGGAATTTGCTAATTGATGTTAGGATTCAACTATTACCTCTATAAAAATAACTTTTCTAGAATATAGCTACAACTTAATAAATTCTTGTTAGCGTGTGTGCGCGTGTGTGTGTGTGTGTGAGAGAGAGAGAGAGAGAGAGGGATTATACATACAGATACAGATATATTTCTCTCATAGACTATTTTTAACGCAAACTGGAAACACATTTTCACAACCAAAAAAATTAAAAATTTCCTTGAAACTCATCTAAAACACATCATTGTTAAATAGATTTTTTTCCTGTATTATATTTAAAAGATATTATCAAAGGTTGTTCAGTTCTGCTCTGAATACCAGACCTTAATTATCCATGGTAGAAATAGGTAGAAAATTGTTACAATATATACAGTATCACCAAATAAACAACAGTCCATGATTGAAGGTTAGATGCCAATATAATACTAAGAGCAAATATTTATTCCCACAGAACTCAGAAATGGATTGTTGAGAATTGCACTACGAAATATTTAAAAATTATATAGTTCTTAAGCTACTTGGAATAGCTTTCTTCTTCAAATAAGGCCTAGAAATCAAAGTAAATCACACATGTTCAAAGACTTCACTCCCAAAGAGTCTGCTTATTACGAGGACAGGGAAAGCCAGTGGCTTTGGGTTGGACCCACCCCGTGAATCCACTCGCCATTGAACAGCTCGGCCTATGCTGAGGAGGCAGTGAGCTGTGTTTCAAAATATCCCTGACTCACACCTAACACAAGCACTGATATCCGCTTGAAACCACTTCACTGCTTTCTCTCTAGAACCTGTGCCGATGAACCAAGTAACCAACATTTTTCACACATTAACATCTCATAAAGCGAACTCTGGGGATCCCACCTGCAAGAAGTCAAGATGTGGGTCCCGGTTACCTTATTAACATATTCACAATGGTGAGGTTCTCAGTTCTCTAATAATGACAAAACTTCACCTCACCAGCCAGGTAGCCCACTTCCAGTCAGAGGTCTCTCTTCTGACAAATGGTTGTTAAATTGGATCCACCTATTTGTAAAGAAAGAGAATAAAGATAATAAGTGGAAGGACTTTTTTAATTTGTAAAGAACACTTCTTTTTCCTGAGGATGTGGACTCTGGCCTGTTCATTGGTGTATGTTCAGCTCCTTCCATGTGCCAAATGTTTAAGTGAAAAATGAATGAATGGACAAGTGAATTACATTAAATTCGGTGAGGAGGGTAGAAATCAGGGAAATAATAAAGAAAGCATCTTAGACGTGGTTCCATAGTGTAGCTGTTAGCACGTCTGCTTTACACACAGAAGGTCCTGGGTTCACACCCCAGTGGAGCCATGGTCCATGGTCTACAGCCACGTCACCCTGAACAAGTCTGACATCTGATCTCGGAAGCTAAGCAAGGTTGGGCCTGGTTAGTATTTGGATGGGAGACCACATAGGAAGACCAGGTGCTGTAGGCATAAATAAGAAAAAAGAAAAAGAAATCTTTCACAGAAAGATTTAGGAGTTTTATTTTGAAGCAATTGGAGCTGAGCGACTAGGTTTTTGTACCTATGGGCTACACACTATTCGCCTCGTGCACTGTAAAGAACTCCAGTTTCACCAGATCTTATTTTGACTTGAAATGTTTCATGACAGGTTTACAACATTAATTTCCTCCTTTTGGGTGCATGGTCCTTATATGTGTTTTCTTCAGAGGATAAATTCTGATAGAGTATCCAGTGTGTGACTTTAAGAAACAGTTTTCAGCAAACAGACTACAAGGGAGTGTGGCCCACCATGGAATTTCTACTCTGCCAGGTTTTAATGCTAAAAGCCCCCAGAACACATAAGTAATCAGCTTTTAAAAATAAAGGAGTTTTAATTAAATGATTTCTCAGGCCCTTATTGCTGACACTGTCACTTCTGTTTCTAATGGGTTTTGAGACTTGTTGTTCAGAAGTTAATCCTGTTAATAAGGTTCGATTTTCTTTTTGCTTTAATAGTGTACTTTGAAATACTTATGATGGAGCCAGGGCACATCCGGCGTGCAGGATTGCCTTCGTGCTGTGTGTAGTCTTGGTAAATGAGATGAAGAGGAGAAAGACTGGAGAGAGAATGGAGATAAAAAAGTGGAATGACTGATTCCTCTGCAATCTAGGAAAGAAAATTGGTTGTTTCCTTCTGTAAGTCTAGTTCAATCTTGTTCAATCTGCGATGCATATATTAGGATCTAGGGCCTTTAACCTGAAGGGGACCTACCAGCTTCTTCTAAAGAAGCTGACTACTTAATAACTGCCTAAATGGCTGTACGTTTGATACAAAAGAAAAAACAATTTCCTGGCATAAAGCAGGCCTGCCTGTTCTCCACATTTTCTTTTGACAAAATTTTCCTAACAAGCTTCAATACTCTTTCATTTTTAAAATATTTTTGGCTAACGTGGAGATATAAAATCTATGGCTATCATTAATTAATCATAGATATACTACTGAGAACCTACTATGTGCATGACAGTGAATAAAGAGCTTAAAATCCAACCAAAGTTTAATTTGTCTATTTGAGAAAAATACCTGAAAGGGAGGCATGTCAGTTGAGGGCTGTTTTAAGTAAAGACAATGTGATGTCATTAGTCAACAGGCTTTGAGGATGTGTTCGTGAAGCGGGTATTGGGAAAGCAATTTGAAAAGTTAATCTAGAGCAAGAGAGTGAGGCTTTTGAATGTCAGGCTAAGGAAAGCCTGGGCTTTCTTCTGTAGATAGTGAGAAATGATGCATTTTGGTAGGGAGGGTATGGAAAAAATTTATTGTCCAGGCTAGTGCTTGAAAACTCAGGTGAAAGTTTTAAATTAGGGAATATTTCCTTACGCTTTAAAAATATTTCCTGACTTTCCCAGGATTGTAGTATCTGGTTATTGTTGTTGCTCTGCAGAACTGAAAACTTTTATTAATACTTGTGGTTTTCTTTTATAAAATTATCATAACTGATGGACTTATGAAACAGTAACCAAATTTTAATATTCTGAAACAGTAACCGAATTTTAATAATGAAGCCATTAATATATACCTTGGCTTGAGGGTGTGATATTCGTGACAATGTAATATTTGCTCTGAAAATAGCAATCCCCAAACTAATACATTTATATCTCTATGTAAGTTGCACAAATGTCTCCCCAGCTACCAGCACACTATGTTGCCCTGACAGTCGAGGTTCTTCTACCCATGTGGATGCTTTCTTCCTCTTTGTAGGAAAAGAACAAGATGTTTAAAATGTAAAAGAAATTAATTATCAAGATGATCTTGAGAGACTTGAAAAATAATTTAAGAAGGAATTTCACTTGAAAAACTCTCTGTTCCTGGTGCTTCTTTGCAAAGGCTCTGGAGTGAGTATGCATGCATGTTTCCAAAGATTCACTGCGGCATTTACATTTAAATGAAAATACAACCGTGTATGTTTGAAAAGACCATATACTTATGCTCCTTAAAACCATTCTTTCATAAAAGGAACAGAAAATATCTCTCTATGCCAATACACCAAGATAACAATTTATTCTTTGTGAAAAAATAACACATTGTGCATCAGTCTGGGATAGTTATTTATTTATTATTGATTGATGATTTAATTTATTCGTTATTTTACTGGATTGACGTACATGCTGAGAATCAGCCTCCTAATGAAATAAATGGCTGAGGGTTGTGTTTTTTCAACTAATGAAAGTAAAACTGAGAAAACGCTGAGGTTTCTTTGGACTACACCCTGCTTCTCCCACTGCCACCAATTTTGTTTCCATGAAACTGAGACCCACATGGTCAGACCACTTACCCTAAATTGTGCACCAAGTGACAGTACTGGGATTCGAAATTATGTCTCTTGACTCCTCACCGAGTGCCCATTTTTGATGTTTCTTGCATGCTCGCCTAAGGTACTTATTGAGAGAATGTGAATAGCATCTGAAAAAGATCTCTACAAAAGAATCTTACCTGTCCAATAGATTCTTGCTAGCTCTAAGCCAACTGATTTCTTAGCTAAGAGGGTACACAGATGGTGAATGTGAGCAATTAGTACTGATATCAGAACTAACTCTGAAAAAGTCAGGGTGTGGAATTACTTCCCTAACATGTGTTCCTTTGTTCTAACTCTAATTATTCAATGCAGGCAATGTCACAGTATCTGTATCATTATCTGCATTTTATGTCTTGTGAGACTTGGAGACATCGAGTTGCACGTCTGACTAATAAGGTTCAGGGCAGAGATTTGAACCCAGGTCATCCTGAAGTCAGAGTCCATTCTGATCTCTATGATACACAAATAACTCTCTTTGCCCAAAGAACCAAAGCCAGAATCTGTCTTGAATTCGCTGACTGCTTATCCCTCTGCACATGTTGTTCCTTCAGCTTCTAACATCCATATTGATAAAATGCAACACATGACCAAAGTTTAAGGATCACGTAGGATTTTAGAAATATTTCTTGCCAATTAGAGCCTCTGGGGTCTTCAATGTCAAGTATCAAAGCAAAACTTCCAGGTCTTATTGAAATGACAAATGCTACAATATCAGTCTAAAGCACTTTAGGAGACTCCCAAAGCTCAATGACTCTCCTGAGTCAAAAGCCGAACTTCTCTTCTAAGGACAGGCAGAGGGGCTTAATTGTAGTTGAACAGCTATTCCTTTTCAGCCCTTTGGAGCCAAGTTCACCAAACTGCCTATTTTTCTAAAATGCAAAAATGTTTCCATTATCATGATTTCCTCGGTTTTGTTTATTCATTAAAAGAAATACAGCTATATACAAAACCTGTGAGGTAGACACTTGGATGGGATAAAGCCATCGTTTGTGAAGTATCTGGAGCTGAGATAGATGGGCGAATGTAAGTTTTCTTCCTGCTCCATGTTCTAAGGGAGGCTCAGGGAAGAATGGAATTTGAATTCTAGCTCAGCTACTCACCAGCTGTGAAGCTGAGTCTTCTCATATTGAAACTAGAGACTTGGCAAAAGTTAGTTTCCAAGGAATAGAAGTCAAACATTACAGCCAGTGCATATTTAGAGATAGATGCTTAATTGGCAGCTGGAGGTAAACTTTTCCTGCATCAAAGTGGGAGCAAATATGAGTCTGGACAAGTCCACGATGGGTTGAAGAAAAATACCAGGAGACAAGAGGTTGCTGCCCCTGCTCCCACTCAGAGCTTTTACTGGCAGGCTTGTTGCCACTGGCTTTTGTTTCCTGGTGAGCTGTCTTAAAGGCACCATTCAAATTTACTAACTAATGGCCATTTTCCAGCACTGTTTTCCCCCGAGGCCGGAGGCTCCACAAGGGCAGAGAGTAAATCTGCTTTGTTCCTTATAGCACCCCGAACTTAGTACCTTAGTTGACCCCTGACACATATGTCCTAGAGGTCGTGATTATGGTTATTTCTGAAGTTGTTACTATTTTCCATGTTCAGATTTCTCTAGTGGACTCAGATCATCGCTTTTTTTTCCTGCCATCTTGGCTTCTGTGTCGGCGTTTGTTAGGATCAGGTTACTGCCTTCTCAGTTTTTACCGCTGCCTCACAGCTGTTCATTTCTGCCAGCACCTGATTCTCTTTTCCTATCCTGCACACTACATTACGCGCCTGGACTACCCTAACGTCCTTGCGTAGGTCAGTCAAGTGTCTGGGCCTCATTTTCTTCCATTTTAAAGTAGAAATTACCCAAAGGTGCTGGGTGACTACATAAGAAAATGTGCAAAGTATTCAGCGCAGTCTTCAAAGGTATTTATTTACTATCCTGCCACAAACCTTATGACTGATGGATGGTGGGCTCACTAAAGCGTTCTGATGGGACAAGAGCTACAGTCATCCTTACGTCGGCCTGGAGGAAGGTGGTCATTACAAATAAGCATTTGAATCGCGCTTAGTCGGGTAATTTTTCTGTGTTGTTTATAAGAGTGCTTTCCAGAAAGGAAGAGTTTGCATGATAACAAAGTGAAGGAGAAATGTGTGCATGCTGAAGTCCGCCTCTACTCAGTTTATAATGGAGCAAAAATTTCATTCTCACCCAATATCAGGAAATTGGTGCAGACAAAGCTGAAATTTATTTCAGTGAGAAAGTAAGAAAAAAAAAAAAGATATTCAAATAGAGGCAGGTATAGGCAAGAGCTTATGTTGCCAGTGGCCATGATGCTATGTGATTCATAAGGTCAGATTTTACAATTACGAATTTTGCATAGGTCACTATTTTAGGGTAGAAGGTAATTCTTTCTGAGACATGCTTTCTCTTCTAGCCTAGCTCTGTGTGGCCTGTCACACTCTTTAGGTACAGCATTACAATTCAGCAATGTAAGAGATTCTAAATCTGACCTTAGCTTTGGCAAAATTAAATGTGCCCTAGCTAACTCGAAATCAAAGTCAGTTTTCCATTACCTCTTTCAGATATTTGCCATTTTGTAATGAAACAAATGACTACACTCATTTATATGTTACAAAATGAGCTAACTGCACCTTCCTACATATCCAAATATAATAACAGATAACCTTAAGACTACATAACAACAACAACAACAACAAATAAGTGAGATAAAGAGAAATGAACGGAATCAAATTATATGTGATGTGCATACTTCAATTCAATCCACAGTCTAAATGTGCTTTCTATAAAGAAGGATTTAGTCAAGCCATACAAACTTTTGCTCTCAAAAGATCAAGCTAACCACATTGTTGAAAAAAGCTCTGGCTCAGAAGCTGAAAATGGAAGAGAGAGATAAAGAAAAATAGGGAGAAGAGATCCTAGTGGAAAGAAAAGGCAGGAGTTAGTTTTCAAAGGCAAAGGTTCGTCAATTCATTCTTAATGTCGCCCTCCAAGTGACCTCCCTTAGTCCCTCATTTCATCTTTTACGGCTTTTGCTCAGTAACCTTCATTAATTCCCTGTAACCTAGAGGGAAGAGCCAGTCTGGTAAGGATATTCAAGACCTTCTCCAGTTTGCCCCTGCCTCCCTATCCATGTTTATTATTCATTCTTTCCCTTGAAAATCCAGTCATTCTTGAAGCTTATCTCCTACAGAATTGATCGAGAGGTATCTATTCAGCTGCTTCTTCTCACCCTAGTGTCGCCTTAGCCCCTCATTAGCCGTTTGAATCCCACACTTACCCCGAGGCTCAGAACAGGTCCTCTTTAGTCTGAGAGCTGTCCTACCGTGGACCTTCCCTTCTGAAAGATTGGAACACAATGAGCTTCACTTGTTCAGGGAAGTGTAGTGGCTAAAACTCTGGGTTGAGTCGTCAACCACATCTTGGTGACTCCACCCTCTCTGGTTCTGACCGCAGGGTGCTGACTTAATCTCAGTTAGCACCTCTTGAATATGGGATAATATTAATATAAATCTCACATCATAGTTGGGAAAATTAAAAGAGATCGTGTAGCCATCCTGAACAAGCCCGATCCCGTCTGATCCCGGAAGCTAAGCAGGGCTGGGCCTGGTTGGTACTTGGATGGGAGACTACCTAGGAAGACCAGGTGCTATAGGTGTAAAAAATTAAAAAATAAGGGATTGTAAGCTGACAAGGTTCTTGCAGTCTGTGTGGTCAACCAAGGGTCACTTGCCTAAGATAAAATAAAATAAATTTTTAAAAAAGAGAGATTGTGTACATAAAGACTCATGGCAAGTGCTCAGTAAAAGGTTTCATAACTCCTTACCTGACCTTTACGTACTGGTTCTGAATAGAGGCTCCTTGGAACCCACTGATAATTCAGATGAGTCCATCTATGCCTCCAGGAAGTCTGGAGTTCTTGGTTCATGGGTCACTCCTTCAAAATACATTTTAGCAAGTTTCTTCCTTTATGAAATATGAGGATTGCATGGGAATTTTACTGAAGCAGTGTGTGTGAATGCTCATGTGTTTAACTACCATCCAGATCAAGACATAGAACATTTCCATTGATCCAGAAAGTTCCTTTATGCTTCTTCTCAGTAATATTCACCCCAGAGGTTACCACTATTTTTAAATTTACCATCATAGCCTAGTTTTACCTGTTATTCAACTTCATATAAATGGAATAAAATGGTACGTATTCTCAGTGCACATGTATTCTTAATGTTACTGTATCAGATTCACCCATGACATTGTAACATGATATACATTAAATCTCTCAAACATGTCCTTTCCCTTTCACCTGATGAAAGCTACCTTCTTCAGCAACATCTGGGATTGCCTGGAGGGCCCGACCTTTCTGATTCTTGGAAACTATAGCACAGAGCCCACAAGTTCCAAGCTGACTTACTGAACAAGTTTCAAATATGACCTTTTTGAAATGATGCCTCTTCTGACACAAGCACATGTTTTTCTTTCCAGGCCAATACTTTACATTCAATACTGAGAGTAAGCATGAAGGGGGATACATGTCCTGGGCACCATTTATAATCAAAGATGACATTCTTCTGAACTTGGAAAATAAACAACCACATGCAGAGTGAATCAGAACAGAATCGGCACCTTAGATGAAATCAGCAAAATGGGGCAGCCCATTTTCAAATCATATATCTCTTGAATTGCATTAATAATTTAGTGTGTCGCATGTTATTCTAAGTCAATTTTAAAGAAATTATAGAGAGATTCATTCCTAATTAAGAATAATCTGAAGGTTGGGCTTGACCCAGTTAAATTCTTATCTTTATGACATCAATCTTTTATAATGCTTTCAGAAGCCTTGGCAAATGCTCCAATTTTATAAGTAAAAATTAATTAATTGGGGCATTAAATTTAAAAGATGCTTTTATCTTTTCCCTGGTTCATGCCTTCACAATAGAACGCAATAATTAATAGTTTTATTCAAATATATAAAATAATTCCTTGAAGACTTCTAACCACTCTAAGGACTCCCAGAATCAAATGATATGATATCAAGATATGAACACACAGAGGAAAGTGGATCTTTTTGCGAATATTTTATCGAGAGAGTTCTCCATGGTAATCACTTCCACTGGGGTAAATACTAGGTGGCCTGATGTAAAGTTGACCAAATTGTGCTGTTAAAACAAATTCCAATCTAAATTTTTTGTTTAAAAAAAAAAAAAGTTGTGTCTGGTCAGGATTTTCAAGGCTTTTTCCCTGGAAAATATTTCTAGCTAAATTCGCATAATTTGACTACCAGAAAAAATAAATTCTTAACGCACATCTTGGAATTGTGATTTGAATGCCTTGTCATAAAAACTGATATTGGATTTGCCTATCCATATAAGTTCCACATGTTTGTTTGTTCATTCATTCATACTACTTCCTGCAGTATGACACACTTGGAAGAGAATAATTCAGAAGACCACACAAATTCCAAGAGACTAACGAGGATTCATAGTGAATTGAGTAACTGCCGCTGGAGAGTATTGGTTGCCAGCCTGAGGAGAGGCCTCAGATGGTGTGCCCCAGTGCTCTGACCTCTCTGAAAGCTTTATTAAAAATTTGAGAGAAGCTGGAGCAGATTGAACTGATTCTTTCAGATGAACCGATTTATTCAGATAACATGAATGGAATAATAGCGAGAAACTGAGTGGAAAGAAGGAAGCCAACCTGCATATCTGAGAAGAGATGGTGGCACACATTGCAATATCCCCTTTCAAGATTCTGCTCTCTTTCTCAACACGGAAAGGGAAAGATGAGTTTAGGGTAGTAAAGTAACTTGTTCCAGATCACACACAAAAGCACATGTTAGAGCTGACCACCTTCTGAGGCGGGTCTGTGGGCCACAAATCTTTTGACACACCTTTTATTGATGGGTGGGGTCTGTGTCCCCACCCCTTGAATCTGAGTTGAGCTTAGTGACAGGTGGATCACTGGAGTATGGTGGGAGTGATGCTGTACAAAATCCCAGGCGTGGTTAGGAAACACCTGGCAGCTTCTGTCTGTTTCCTTTGGGACAGTCACTCTTGAAACCTAGCCACCATTCAGTGACAAAGCCAAAGAAGCTCATGGAGAGACATATGTTGAAAGAAACCAGAGCTCTTGGCCCTGACCCATGGTCCCAGCTGGGCTCTCAGTGAACAGCATTGACTTGCCAGCTATGTGAGCAAGCAAGTGGGTTCTCCGATCCCTGTTTGAATGTGCCCCGCTGAAGGTGCACGGAACACAGACGAACTGCCCCACCTGTGCCCTGCCCAAATGGCAGATGCAGGAGCAAAATAAATGATTATTGTTATTTTAAACTGCTAAGCATTGATGTGGTTATGTAGCATAGATAACTGAACATCAACACTAGTGTTCTTCCTATATGTCATATTACTTCCTGGAAAGGAACCATCTTACAGATGGGGTGGCAAGAGTTTCAAAGGATGAGCATGCATAGATAGATGATGATAGATAGATGATAGATAGATAGATAGATAGATAGATAGATAGATACGTAGATAGATAGATTGCGTGTAAAGTCCTGAGTGTTCAGTATCAATTGCATGAGGTTGAGCTCTAGGCAAACAAGGTTTGGGCATTCAACTTGTTTTTGTCAGTTGAGTCCACAACTGGATGGGTTAACTTGACCTAGCTGCTCCAGAGCATTTCTTATTGAAGTCAACTGAAGAACAAGCTCAGCAGAAAGGACATGTATGTCTTCAAGTGCAAGGAGTGCAAAACCCCATCCCATCCTGACCGCGGCCAGCAGACTATCTTCAGTTTTGGGAGCCATGGGTAGGGAAACCATTGAAAAAGTTGACCTGTATCCTGGAAAGATCTATTTAGTGATAAATGGTCCGCAAATTGTGGAAGAGATGATGGTATCATGGACGTCCAACCAGCCAGAACCAGTGAACTAAAGGCTAAGAACAAGAACCAAGAACCAGCACAAAAATGCAGTGACTGTACAATGAAAGAACATTTCCTTTGAAGCCAGATGTCCTGACTGACCACTTTAGCTGTGTGGTTTCTGGAGAGTCCTGTACTCCTATACTCTTAACTCTTACAAAATAAAAGGGATGATCTCTATCTCCCTCACAGGCTTGTAAGCACAATGTTAGAATTATTGAAGATAATTTATATAAAAGCACGGCGAGAGAAGACCCTCAAAACTAATTTGCTTTTAAACTCAGGAGTTAGGATTTTGACTTTATTTTAAAAGGAGATGTGCATCAATGGAATGCCTTGCCTTGGAAAACAGCAAGCCCCCTATCTTAAAATCTTCTTCCAAAGGCTGGATGATGACCCGTGGAGAGATGTTATGGAGCATTATGCCACATGCAGGAGGCTAGCCACAGTGACCTCCATGTACCCTTTGATCCCTACGGGATAGCACCGACAGCTTCCTTCTGCAGCTCTAATGCTATTTCCCTTAACTGCACGTGTATTCTAAAAGCCCATTGTGGACCAACTCTCACACCAATAAGCATCAGCATTGCTTCAACACAGGAAAAATCCTCCTGAATTCAGTGGCCAGTGGGGCCATTCACACTCAGACTTAGAAGTTTTGCACTCACCTGCCCTCTCTCCCTTCCACCACCAATAGAGAGCATCTTGGTTGAGATTTAATATATTTTCAAAATTCATGTATGCAGAAAATGTCATCTATCAGACAAATGTCTGTACATGAAAGGAACTATGAACATTTAATATTCTACATGAAATGCTGAAACCAAAATCCAAGGGCATTTTGTTCTTCATATTGAAGATGTCGTCATGCCTTGTCCTCCCTCTTTTACTTTTGTGTCAAGAGTTACTGTTAAATGGAGAAGAGGAATTGCTCGTAAGGGGATTTAGTTTGAATTTCAGCTTCATCCCTTACTAGCTCTGCAGCCTTGAGCAAGTTACTTAACCTCTCTGAACTCGAGTCTCCAAATACAAAATCAGAGTAATAATAATTACATCCTGGGGATGTTGCAAGAATTTAAAAAGATAAAATATGTGCTGGTGCCTGGGGCAAGTAGGGAATTAATACATATTTGCTTCTTTCCCACTGGCCGATTTCTTTGGGCTGCTTCCGTGAAGCTTAGAAAGAGGTGTCATTTTTCTGTCTTTCCCCTCTCTCCCTGAGATAGGCATCCGAATTGTGCTTGTCAGGAGAAACGGCATTTAGAGGGCTGGGTCTTTATAGAGGAAGCGCACCCCCTTCACTTTCATCGTTTTTCTTTTCTTTTTATCCTGGATTGCTAGTTGCCCATCTCAAGGCAAATTCTTTCTGAACCCCAATTTTTGGCAGGGCACATTGCCTTCTTGGGCAAAAGGAAAGGGCTATGTGTCTCAACCTCCCTTTTAGACAAACGCTGCCATCTGCTTACGTTCTGGCTAAAGAGGTGTATGCAGAAGTGACATAGATGGATTCATACTTAAAGAGAGCCAGCTCAGCTGAGGATGCCTCCAGTGTGCTCTCTTGCCTTCCCTCCTTTTTCCATCCTGAAATCTGTCCTTGCTAGCTGCAGCACCAGTAAAGTGACCTTGAAGATGGGATAGAGCAGAAAGATAGGACCCTGGGTCATTGACCCAAAGGAATGAGGCACCATGATATTTTGGACAACCCCCCCCACCACCACCACCAATCTCCACACTTCTTTCACTTGGGAGAGAAATAAGGCTCTACCTTGGGTTAAGCCACTGTTATTCCCTCTTGTATGCAGCCAAATCTAATTCTAACCAAGAAACATGAGAAGGATCCCAAGGAGAAGACTATTGGAGGGGAAGAGTCCTGATCCACTCTCCCTCTGAAGGAGTTAAGCGGCTTTCCTCATAGGAGGCGATGGAGAGTAGACTGTGTGGGGGTGCAGGGACTGGTAGGAGTAGGTGGTGGTATAGTTCTGTGTCACTGAGCAGAACAAAACAGAAGGCTGCTCTTAAGGGAGAAATTATGGGGACTTTAACAGAGGTCTCTTTCTTCTTTCCCTTCTCCCTCCCTCCTTCCCAATCGTCAATGAACACCTGCTCTGTGACAGATACTAGCATAGGCACTGAGGGTCAGAATCCCCAATTAGTCTCCAACTGGTGGAAGCAAACAACTCAGATTCATCAGGAATTGTCAGAGGGTGTGGAGCGCCCTGTGGATGCCGTCAGTGTACAGATCTGGAGTGATTAATCTAGCGTGGCTTGAGGAAAGGGAATCGAGAGACTTGTCGAGGAAGATGCCCATGCTCAGTATGGAAGGTCAATGGGCTTCAGCCAGAGGAAGAGCAGGTCTGCATTCCAAGGTCTACAGCCCTGAATGACATTTCCCATTCCCCATGGCTGAGAACCATGCCATTACTAATAATGTATCTCCTGTCCCAATATTTATCCACATCTGCCACAATTTAAATTTGGCTCAAAAGCCACTCAAAATTTTAGCCACTCAATCAGTGTTGGATACAGACAAGTGAACACTTTGGGAAACCTGCATGTAGTAATGATCAGTTTAATCTCAACAGCCTTGTGATTGGGGAAGCACTCTTCCATGTAACTGCCAAATTAGCTGGAGAATTGCTCCCATCCATTTTGCGGTGGGCAGGGTCAAATGCTTAGGGCATACTAACAAAGCAGAGGCTCCTAGTGCCGTCCCAAGATAGCAGCCCAGGTTTCAGCAGGCAGAGTTTGAACCTAATTACCAAGAGGGCTGGGGCCATGAGAGACTCAAAAATGGGTTAAGTAGGTAATCCAGCAAGATTGCATTGGGTCTTTAAGATGTAATAGGTATATATGTTTTATTGCTTGCCTATAGGGAAGAGTCACATCACAGGGAAAAAAAGTTGAGGCTGACATTTATCGAGCACCTACTATATGCCAGACTATTATTTTAGGCATTTAACATACATCATCTTATTGAATTCTCACATTAACACTTAAAAGAATTATTAGAACCCACGTTATATAAGTGAGAATTACAAAGGAGCCTCAGGGATTATGAAAGGTTACCCAGGGTCAGGCTGGCAATGGGGAATTCAAGATTCTTCTCCAGTCCACCTGCCTCCCCAGCCCACATCCCCTAATATCAGAACACATTCCATATGAGACTCCAGTTGGAACCAGCTCTATGAGGCAGAGACCACACTTTTATGAGTGAAGACCAGCAGGGTGGAGGCTAATGATGACGGTGGACCAGCTATGTTTCTGGGTATTTCTGCACCAGGAGCGGTGAAGAACAGCTACCTGACAAGATATGTTCACTGGAGATGGTTTATATTCCCTTCTCATATAGTTTCTGGTCTCTAATGAGGAGAAATAATTATGTATGTTCCCTGTTTTGTCCTCTGCCCAATAACATTTGCCAAGAGGTTTGCAATTACCCCAGATTACAACAGGTTCTCAAAAGAAACTAAAATGATCTATTACCTAGGTACCTTTTCACTGTAACGCTCTCGGTTAGAGCAGAAAAGAGAAACACACCATATATCCTCAGTTAATGGGTGATCAAACAGATGACTTGGCGGAGAACAGGAGAAAGGACAAAAATATCTCCTCTATGCCACAGGAAACACATAAACCAAAACAAAACTCGATGTCACTGTCAAATGCTCCTGCGTGCTTCTCTGAAGGGTCAAACTCACACTCCAGGTTTGGCTGTGTTATAAACTTGAAAGCTTTTTTCTTTAGCCCCTAAATTATCCAGAGCTTCATCTCTCTCCCTCAGAAAAATCTTGACAACCCTGTTGGCACCTGAGAGATGGCGGGGTACAGCAGGAAGAACACAAAATTTGAAATCATTAGACCAGAGATTAGATCTGGCTCTGCTACTTACTACCTGTGTAACCTCAGGCAAGTCATCCTTAGGTGTCTTACAAGACTGTTGAGAAGAACAAACAAGAAATATGTGTGGAAGCATTTTCCAAACTCTCAGGTACTCTGTAATTTAAAAGAAATAAAAGTAGACATTGGGCCATATGATTAGGATATAGAATGTGAAAGTCCCAGAGGAATGTTAGTGATAAGTCAAATCACATTCCCCATTTATTGAACACATACTAATTGTGCCCAAAGCCTTACCTTCTTCCACGGAGGTGCTATTTGCATGACTGTTTCACAGATGAAGAGGCTGCCCTTCAGATAAGGTGATTTGCTCAGGGTTATAGAGCTGGTAAGTGGTGGTTAGGATCTAGATCCTGGGTGGTCTGACCCCGAGGCCCAAGCATCTTTGCATTGTACCACATTTGCATTTTCATCACAATTCAAATAGAAACCCAGTGTCAGCTGACACCGGTGACATGTTATGTCACAAACGATAATAAATGGCATTGACAATGCTCAGTAGGCTGGCTCATTTCCTGACTGTGGCACGTCACCCAGGTGGAGATGGGTCGCTCTAGGTTTGTCTGTCTCCTGTCTCAGTGCTACCCTTTGTAGTGAGGTCACCTTGGCTCCTTGGACATGGAAGGAGACTAACAAGTATATTGGTCAAGGAAGGAAACTTTTGCTTGAATTATGAACTTTTCGTCTTCCCACATGCTCTGCAAATTGCTGCACATTTTAGCTCAAGCTTTAAAATGTATTCATTATGTACAAAGACAAGATGAGTGCATGCAAACATTGATGAATTTTGAGTCAGATCTATAGACTGATTATTTTATTGTGCCAATATCAATTTCTTGGTTTTGATAACACAGAATAATTATAAAGATTCCATCATTGAGGGGAACTGGGCGATACATACATGGGTCTCTGTACTATTTTTAATCTAATGTATACTCTTTCATTTCATGTTACTTTTCCCTTTGAAGACTGACTGCCTTCCCTTTTTATTCTTAACCGAGTACCCCAGCCCCCTTCACCACTCCATAATACCCTACACTTACCTTGAGGTTAGCACTTAAAGCAGTGCTTGGACTTTTTCAATTATCTTATATGTCATGTTGCTAGACTCTGAACTCATAGAAAGCAGGAATTTTTTCTTTATGTCACTGTATTCCAGGTAACTGTATAGAGTCTGGTCCATAAATTTTTGCTGAGTATATGAAATAATAGATGAATAAGCTATAATAACTATTGTTAGCTTGCTAGTAAGAAACCAGTGGATAACTCACTAGGAAGACACAGGGTAATGTTTTAGTTTGGTAATGCTATAGTTTTAGGGGCTGGCACATGATGCCCAGGCTGTTCCCAGAAGCCTTCTTCTGCAAGTCATTTCATATACCCAGCATGTCAGGTGCATAATGAGATGTACAAATGGTAGGAGCTGAAAGTAAGTAAAAAGTCTTTCTAACACACATAGGTCCACCGGAGATTTGTGCAGCAATTTTCAAGGTGAAATAGAAGGGGAAAATTGAGGAGAGAAAATATAAAATCAGAGCGAAAAAAAATATTTCTTTTGTATCATATGGTCTCTCGAAGTTACTGGTATTGCCAAATGAATGTTCCCATTTTCTTGGAAGAGTCGTGTGGCACTGGGCATGTCACCAAAAGGCAATTTGATCAGCATTAGGTGATGTTGTAGAGTTTGGGGTCCAGAATGGAATTTTAACAAGAACAATAAAACCTTCATGATGGACCTTTTCTAACTTCATAATGTAAAATATAGATCCTGGAGTTGAAAATGTGGTTCCTGGCTCATCATTGTATAATTATTCAGGTTTCTAGTGATCAAAATAAGACCCAGACCAGTTGATGAATCTTGGGCACATCCTATACCACATTTTTACTGTTTTTCAGCAGTTCTCAGACATCGTTGACTTTTTTTCCTTCCACATGTTAATTTCTCTGAAATCAGAATGCTTCCGGTCTTGATGTAGTTATCATTGCCTGACCATTTGTATTAAAAGTTGCAGAACAAGGATCAATAGCTAAGGAGGGAAATATCCCCATTACAATAATGATTTTCACTTTGAATATGAAGTTTTATTAATACCTTAACCAATTTATTTTATACTCTAAAATAGATACACAAGAGTTACATGTCACAAAAATCTATGCCTAAATAAGTCTAAAAGAGCTCTTCCAATGAGTTTAGAAAAACACAGAGTGATAAGAAGTCATTGGGTCATAGTTTAATTGGCAGAAATTTTTCTTTTTGAGTTGTAAATATAATAATGGTATTCCATAAAATTGTTAGTTCCTGGATACAGCGAAATAAATTTGTGTTCTGGGTGCAGCTGTCAGAATTCAAGTTGATAAAACATATTTCCAAATCAATTGTGCAAAACCAATTAGTGGAGTGACCTAAAAACCCCTTTTTGTAAACAATTACTGTCAATATCCAATATTTAGAAAGAGGATTTTTTTAAGTTTCATTTCATTGAAAATAGAAATCCAAATGATACATAGCAAAATTGGAAATTACCCATGTTACACTTAATGTCCCAACAGAAAGTTAATAATAACCTGGTAAATGAATATCTCTTGACCCCTGACTGCATGGACTCACCCCTCTGCTGTAAGGAATAGCATGTGGCTCCATGAACTAGGATTGTCTGTGATACAGAGTCTTCAAGTTTCAAAGGTAGAAGGCACCTAAACAGAGCTCTCCATTTTACTGATGAAGCAACTGCCTTAAGGTTGGTTTTGATGCTTAAATCACTTACAAAGTTGTTTTCAATCTAAGACAGTGCTTCCACAACCAGAAACATAAAGGAAAGGTATCCGAACATAAATATCAGTTAGATCGTGGATCACCGAATAACCTCAGTCCATTTCAACATCCATTGAGTGTCCCGCTATTGGTACCTTGCTTAGAGAATCTCATGTGAGTGAACACTCATAAACCCTACCGCCAAACTTCCCAGAAACTGAAGCCGAACGGTTAAAGTGCTTTGTCCAAGGTCACATAGCTAATGGGGGAGGTGGGAACCAAATCAAGGTCTGTGAGATCCACGAGTTGCTGTTTCTGTCATGCCTCCTGCCTCAGAGGGTACCCATAAAGGAAGTGGTGTCTTCTTCTTCTGAAGCTGACACTCTCAGGGGAAAGAACGAACGTAAAGAGACACATAGTTAAATGCATTTGATCGAGTGCTGCAGCAGAGACCTAGGTGTCAGAAGGCTAATACCTCCAGACCTTTGGTTGTGGCTGGACTGGTCCCCTCGCTCAATCTCTCACTGCTTTTTCAGTTAACTCCTCCTACTCAAGAATTGAGCTTCAGCACAGGCATCAGTTCTTCCAGAATAAGTTAAAGACCTAGTTTCCGGTTTCCTCCTCTTCCTACCTTAGACCCCGTGTTTCCCTTTATCATGCGTTTATGTCATTGCATCTCGGATTATCAAATGGGCCATCAGACATCGAGCTCCTAGAGGACAGAGAAGAGCCTTTTCATCTTTAGATGCCCTGCGCTTAATGTCAAAGCAGGACTGTTGAATGAATTACATGCAGTGTGGGCCACTAAGACTTACTTGTCTCCTCTGTAAGCAGACTCTGCTTCTCTCCATGAATAACCACAATTGAAATATTATAAGTGAAGCAGCATATGAGAAAGAAAGCAATTCTAGGTCCCTTTCCTAAGAACTGTATAACTGATTCCTCCAAACACATAACAGAAACAAGGTAGGGGACAATCTGGAAGGCTCTGAAAATTTGCATCTCTGTGTCATGCAGCTTAAAGAAAAAAGAAATCGGGAGTTGGTAAACCATTAGAAGTTCTTTTTCTAAAATGTTATATTCCTCTATTGTCCAGTCAGTGCCTACGCTGTGTGCATCACTCCCTCACAGAATGTTTTAGGATAGCAGAGTCAGACTATAGAGATGTAGGAATTGGTGAATGAATGGCTGAGAGTGATCTACTCACTTTTCTGTCCTCCTTCTTTCCAGTTTTCCCCAGTAGCCCAAGATATCTTTTAAAAACAAAACACTTACTACGTATCTCCTAGCTATTTGAATTTAAGATAAACGTCCCATCAGAAAGTATCTACCAGACTGTGCAGGATTGCCCCCTGTCTATTGCTCTGGCTCCTTCCCACCACCTCTCTACTCCCCTCACTATATACCAGCCCTGTCTGCTCTCTCCCCTCCCCAAACATACCTAGAATCTTTCAGTTTCAAAAAATAGCATCTGACCCATGCTTCTCTTCCTTCTCTCTTTATCTGGCCAAATCCTCTTCCTTTAAATCACTGCTAAATGTCACTTCTCCAGGAAATCCTATCTGATCACTTGGGCCTAGGTGGGATCCCATTATTTGTTCTCGTTGCATCCCATAGTTCTCCCCTGGAGCACCTGTTACAGTTGAAATTCAATAATTATGTGTGTAATAATTAGTTCGAAAACTGTCTTTCCCATTGGGCAACTTTCTAGGGACAGCAACTACCCGTTTGTTTTCCACTCCTCTCTGCTCAGCACATGACATAGTGTCATTAATGCTCAAAAGATTTGTTGGACAGAAGAAAATGAATAAGTAAATGAATGAATAACCATTCCTCTGTTTCTACTTTTGGAGTTAAATGGGTACTGTGCACACAAGATAGCTCAAGTTCATCATTCTATCGTTCCCATCCTGCTGTTTTCTGCCCTGCAGCTGCTTTCTCAAAGAATCTCCGAATCATTCCTCTTTAAAATGTGCAAGCTTGCTATCGGGAACACCCACAGACGCACTCAGCAAACACACACAACTCACTCTGAGTACTCACACTGATTCAGAATTAACGGCCATTCAGATACCTCATTGAAGATGCCATCTGGGATGTTATTGCTCTTCAGAGGTAGATCATATACTGAGAAAATCTGTCAAGATGTAGAAATCACTCATCAAAATGGCCATTGCAGAACCTACCCGCACTTCGTGGGGAAGCAAGACCTGATGATGCAGGTTTCATTCCCCCTAAGTAAGATGTAGAAGGAGGAAGGGCTATTTCTTCTGTTTTCAAGAGTCAAGAGAAATGAAAAGGTGAAGCTTGTGCACAGAAAGGTCCTGGACTCTTCTAGTCACTTGGAAACAGCTCACCAAAAACAGACACCCCTCAAGATTATCTCTGGTCCTGAGGGTATGTGCTTAAGCAGAATTGAGTTTCTTTTCTTACCTGGCCGCTTACTATAGAGTTTGCCTATTTCCTAGTATAACTATTCCCACCATGTCCTGTTGCAAGCTACCAACAGTTCAACCACCAGCTCCCCAAATGTCTGACTATGTAACAGCTGAATCTTGCAAGCCAATATAAGCCAGCTTCAACAAACCATAAGAAGAATATGTTCGTATCCTACCTACCCTCCTTCTGGGTTGGTGCCAGGCCTTAATCGTGCCTCGAGAAACCCAAAATACAAACCTCTCAGGAGATGCCTGCCTCCTCACCATTCTCGAGGAACACCTGGGGATACCCCAGATGCTCCCTGCTGCTGCATCATCCCATTCATCTCCAGAAGCAGAACCTCCCTACGTGGGCAGCATGCTATTGTCATACTAGAGAAATCCAGTGCTATTTAGCAGGCACTTTTGAATTGAAAATAACATTGGAAAAGGATTATCCAGGCAAAGTCATCAACCGCTGTGTACTCATTGAACTTAAAACAATGCAAGATTGATCACCTTTGTGTTCTATGCAAATTACAAATGGCATTGGTATTAAATCTTCAGTGTTTGACTTCGCCTCCAAGTGCTTCACAATTATTGTTTTTAAATCAAGAAGCTGGACTTTTTTTTTTCTTATGGAATCAAGTTATACATGTATATACACCCTTCTTCAAAAAAAATGAAGAAAAAAGTCACATCTGAAGTATACCAATAATCCTAGATGCTTAGGAAAAAAAAAAAAAAAACTAAGCACTTTATAAAATGACCTCAATTCTCTGAGATTTCTGACCCTCTATGGCACCTGTAATATAATGTCATGCCTGTGGTGGGGTCGTCTCGTCTTTAATTGAAGGTTTTACCTTTTCCCAGTACTGAGCTGAATACAGCCTCATTCACAGAGGATTTTATCGCCTAGGGGATTTTATCACCTTTGCACCCACTTGAGAGAATATCATGGATGTTTCATTAATTTACCTAATAGACTTACAAACACTCCTTAAAGATGTAACACTATGACCTTGGATGTGTCATACTTAGGGGCATGGGAGGGAACCATTTTTTTAACATGGTCAGAGAGGTGGGGGGATGGGAATGCTAATATTGGCAGAGTGTTTACTGAGTACCCAAGCAGTATTCCGAGCATTACATAAATTATCGCAATGTATTATCACATTTTAGAAAGAGCTATATTAACTTCCGTTATTTTAAAAATGCAAAAACAGGTGCTGAACAGTTATAAAAACTTTCTCAAAGTTTGAAACTGGGTCCTTCTAGCTGCGAAATCCTTTCTCCGCTGCGTCACTCTGCCTTATGGATTCATGCCCCCAGAGTTGTCTGGAAGCTTATCTCATTCTGTCCGTCTATTGCACGTGGAAAGCAAAGGCACCTTCTGTCTTCACTTTGTCTAAAACTTGAACTTGAGATGATGTCATGGGATATTCAAATTAAATCAGTACCGATTTATTAAAGTCTTACTTCATTCGAAATGCTGTGCTAGGGGTAGAGGAACTGCAGAGTCCTTCCCAGTGGGAAAGTTGACTTCCCTGCACAGAGAAAAGATAGTGAGTGTGTGTGACAGAACCTGACTATAGCCACACCTGAGCTCCTCCCCTCACCTGGAGCCCCGCTATGCTTTAGCTCTAGGTCCATCCATCCCCCCTTCTCCCCCGCCCCCCCATAACCATTGCCATTGCTCCTGCACTGGGTTCATTATCTCTCACCTGGACAATTTAAACAACCTTTATGATGATTTTCCTCTTTATGTCATTCTACACATACTTCTAGATTAATCTTGCGTTTATAAATTCAACTTTTATTACAATGTGCCACATCTCCAAATAATTTACAAACTTAAAAAATAAAGTAATATTTTCTTGAAGCAAAGCCTTATTTAGAAGCCTAGAAAATAGAAACAGATGAGAGTAGATCATCTCTAGTTTTGACTTCAGGAGTGAGGCCTCTGCCCCTTGGATCCCCTTCCTTGTGCCCCAGAGCACCTCCAAGGCACCTCCAGGGAACTCTAAGGCATCGTAGAGCAGTTTGACATCCCCAGCCTGAAGAACAAATCCCAGTTCATTCGCCTGATATTCAAGGTCCTTCACCCCTTTGTCTGGCAGGCTTGGGAGCCACCCTATAGGGTTACTGCAAGATTCAAAGTCAATACATTCAAGGTACTTAGAGCACTCCTAGCACACAGTAAATGCCCAGTAAACACAGTTCGTTGACTGTTTCCAATCTTTCACCCATTTATGAACCCCAAGCTTCAGTTTACGTGAGCTCCTGTGTCCTTTGCTTTTAGTCCTCATTTGGCCATCTCTAGTCATGCTCTCAAGATATTTTCTCAGTTTCAAATCTCTTTCCCACCTAATTTATGCATGCGTAACCAGGACCCTCTTCCAAGGCCCACTGCCTCTCGGATGATCATCCCTCCTTCCTCTGAACACATACAGACTTTTCCCTGGGCCTCTCCTAGAACATAGTTGCACCATGAATTCTGTTATTCTATTCCATCATGCCCACCCCAAAGGGCATGCTGAATCTAAGCCATTTTTGCCCCTTCATTGTTCCTACCTACCACAGAATGTTCTCTGTAGATGTTAAATAAATAAATACAACCCACAGCATCCCTTGAAATGATGTGGTGTCACTGCTTCGACACTGCCTACTGCTGAGTTAATTGAGGGTATCTTTGACTACGAGATAACCCAAAATGTTATTCGAAAGCTAAAATGCCATGAAAGTTCAACAGCGGTACTTCTCAAAATATTTCTGATTGAACCAGACTCTGCCTGCATGTCAGCCTCATTTCGTTTCAGGATATTTCATTCCTGTTATCGACATGGAGTTTTCCTCAAGTAGGCACTAAACCTTCATGCTACTCTTGCTCCAGCCAGTGAGTCAAGGAATGCTGCCTGTAACTTTATGCTCACTTCCAGGAAACCTCCTACTTCCTCAGCCCTGCCCGGGCTCAGGCACCTGCCTGTTCCACCCGGGTTATTGTGTCAGCCTTCTAAGAGCTCCCCTGCCTCAGCTCTCCTGTTCTAGGCCATCCTTCAAGCCCCACAAGAGGAATTTTATAAAAGAGGGATACGCTCACCTTATTTTCGTCCTTTCTTAAAAGCCATAAATAGCCACATTTCCCAAAATGGGATCCATAAGATATCATCAGAAGCACTGGCACAGTGCTTGCTAAGATGCAGGCTCCTGAGCTCTGTCCTAGACCTGAGGGGCCACAGTAGGTGCATTTTTCAATTGCTTCAAAGGTGATTTCTATGCACACAAAAGTTGAGGCATCTTAGACTTCAATATAGGCCAGTTGTCCACGTCAGCATCCCGCGGAAGCAGCAGCATCTTCCCCATCTCTCCTTGCATGCGGTGTTCGCCTGTGGCCCGTTCTCTCTTTCCCGCGTGCACACTCTTGGCCTGTAAAATACTGTCTCTTCCCTCCTGCTGACTAGGAAATGTCATCGCTTCTAGAAAACCTCCTAGTTTCTTAGGCATGTTCAGTTTCCCCAACACAGGGCCTCTTTCCCTACCTCCTACAGCACGTTCTGTGAATATTGGTTTAACTGCCTTTCCCCTGTCATCACCGGCCTTCACACCTGGAATTATGCACAGATTTAGAGTCAGTATAATACTGCGTTTATGAGCCACAGACACATGGGATGCTGTTTCTTCCTGTGGCTTTCTCTCTAAGTGATAGTGGGTACATCAGCGCACATCCCTGGGCCTCAGTTTGCTCATCTAAACTCACTAAATCCGACTTGTGGGATTAGATGTGATAATGCATATGAAGGGCTTAGAAGAGTGCTCAATAAATATCAGCTACTTTTGTTGTTATTAATATTATCATTATTTTATCATCTTGTTATCTCAAACACGAAAGAAAGAGTCTGCCACAAAGAGACAATCAGTAATTATAAACCTTATCTCATTTTATGCTATTGGGATAAGCTCTACATCACTGGCAGAAAAAAACAAAGTAGTATTAGCTTTGCTTCTTTTCCCTCTTACCTTATATACGACAAATGTCCCGACTTTGCTGCTTTATAAACCAGAACTAAATTCCATAATGGGGCTTCCATGATTTCTGGTGGTTCTTCCACGGTCAGGCAGGACCATACCACTATGGAAGCACAGGGCCATTGGGTCTCAAAGCCATGAAATAGATTGTTCATTATGGCCCACAGCACACTATAGAACAGGTTCAAATGTACAAGACTTTACTGGACATGGTGAGTAACAGAAGAGAATAAAGAATAATGATAATAACCACCTACATTTACTGAGCATCCTTATAACTGCTTTATTCAGTCAAGAAACACGTATTAATTGCCTTATGTGGGCCAGGCACTGTGCTACGAACAAGGCAAAAAATTTCGTATTAGTGATCAGGTGAAAACCCCTGCATCTGTGGAGTTTACATTCCTGTGGGGATAAAAAGAAGACAAAAATAATCAGCATGAAAAATTATAGATTATAACATGATATATGCTATAGAGAAAATAAAAGTACAGTAAAGAGGATTTGCATGCATTACCTCAGTAGCCCCTCATCATGTAGGCCGGCGCTATTATTGTTATACCTGAAAAAAAGTGAAGCAAAAAGGGAAAGTAACTTCCCCAACTAGCAAAGGATACAGTCAGAATTTGAATTCAGGCCGCCTGACTTCAGAGTCTACACTCTTAATCACAGCGCAAGCTGACAGCCTGTGGCCCTGACCCAGGCAGGAGCATCACCTCGCCTCACCGTGGCAGCTATTTGGGGCTAGCACAATGGGACAGCTCGCCTCCTTCCATCCACAGTATCCTGAGCATGTCCGCTCTTCAGGGATTGAGGCCCCGAAGGCCGTGAAGACCAGAGAGATGGAAATGTCTTTCTTCACTTCAGCATAATGGAGCTCAGAGTCCCCTTCAGAATTCCCGGGGGATCTGATTATACATTCAGCCTTCCAGGGGACTGACAATGGCAGTGTCCACTTCCTCCAGGGGTGCCCAATTCTGTCCTGCAACTAAAACACATGGAAAAAGGATTGTGTGGCTTCAATACTTTATCTGGTATTAAATGGCATTGGATTCTGCATCTCAAAAAATTAAATCTGTGTTGAGTCATATGAAACCCAGTACATTTGAGTTTTACTGCCTCTATTTCAATGGTAGGCGGTTAAGCATGTGCCTCCATATACTTGCTGCAGTATTCTGTGTCTCTAGCAATAGGCTGTCCAGAGAACACCAATAACTTTAAAGTAAATTGGTAAATACATAATGAAAACATAATTTCCTCCCCCAGAGCTACTGAATGGTCAGGTACGCACCTTTTTAGAACTTACTCTCTGCCTGCATCACCTGCATTTATGTGGACCAAGGTTTCCTTTTTCTCCAGAGTCTTTGGGTGGGATAATGTTTAAGGTTCTGGTAGATGCTTTTAGAGATACTGATAGAGACACTTGAAGTGATTTCCATGGGAAAAAAAAAAGAGAGAGAGAGAGACACTCTGCTACAATGATAAATGCAAATTTAGGTCTGAGAGACAGGATACAAGTTAACAGTTTTAAATGGCAATCTTCGTGTTTCAAAAATCTGAGAGACACTGTCATATCCAGGGTCCTCTGTGATAAGCTTTGCATCTGGGACATCACAGAACTGCTGCGACTGAGAGAATCTAAATGGCTGATCCCATCGACCAATCCATGACAGAAGAGAGTACAATCTTCATCAGTGAGACAGGCCCCCACAAGGAGCCCTGTGGAGCAGCCTGATCGCTGTACACCTCTCTCCATCCACACCCTTCCTGCACCCAATTCTCTGTGTTCGCACCTGCTGTTCACCTTCGAGAAGGCCGTCCGGCTTCTTTTCCTCTTCCTCATAGTCTGCTCCTATTATCATGGTAGCTGGTTCTCATGTCCTCTATGAAGCCCTTCTCCACTGAAAGCCTTGCCCGCCTCTGCATCTCCAGGGCCTCCAGATTGGGGTTGAGTGGTTCTCGGGTGTAACGTACATTTACTTTCTCTGTACTATGATCGTATACACTTGGTAGAAGGAGTCATTCACTCCACCCGTATTTGAGCACCGAGATTATACCAGAAACTGTTTTAGATACCGTAGATCTATGGAGATAGAGCTGAGCCAGTTGGACTGAGTAACTATTCTATTAGAATTTATAATAGAGTAATAAAGCAGCTATGTATTTCCCATCTGCCTCACCCACATAATCACTGTAAACATTCAATAAACATCTGATGATTGATCAACTGATTGATTGATTGATTGATGTTTTTTCTTACTCAAAAGCTATGACTTTGAGATCCTATACTATGCCAGGCAATGGGCTAGGTCCTGCTGTTTCTGGGGTGAATACAAAATAAACAATGCCTGTGCACGAAGGCTTTGAACCAAGTTCAAACTTAAAGTTAAGTGTAAAACTTAAGTGATTCATCTTTTTAAAAATGTAGTTTGTAGAAAGACTTCTGGACAAACACATCTTCTTGGCAATAGTTACTTAGCCATTTAGCTTCCACACTAACAGAACTGTTTTAATGTCAAAGATTTTATTCACCCACTCAAAAGTGTGTTGTTGGCATGACTCCGCAGGTGAGGATCCTGACACTCACAGAGGTTGGGTGACTTCAGCCAGTGAGTGAGTGGTAGAGCTGAGAGTCCCACATGGGTCCCCTGAGTCCAAACCTCAAAGACCATCCCCAACCATCTGGGAATGATTCTCATACTTCTGAGTATCAGAACTGTGACACAAGCCTTTACCCAATCAAATAACGTGAAGATGGAGTTAAGATTCTCATGCAAACTGTTAAGAGCTATGGACAGATAAATGAGTAATGATGTTAGTTATGTAGTTATGTGGGCAAGCAGGCTTTTCAATATGAAAGAAAGAACACGAAGACACAAGACTGAAGACGTCAAGTAATGACCTTGTGTTTCAGACTTGGACTTATGATGTATTTTATCCCATCCAAAAATTATACTTCAGTTCTAGTCTGAGAAGATCTAGAAAAATTTGGAGAATGCTTAGTTTTTACTGTTCAAAATATTTTATCAGTTTAATCTATGTCCAAAAGTTTAAAATATATATATTGGATAGGGTAATTCATCAGGATAGATGGACACAGGATTTCTGTCAATTAAATAACTAAGTTTCTGTTCACAAAATACTTTAAGTAATGCAGAGAGAAACTCTGCAGTATAATGGTGTATGCTCAAATTGCATCTTCATCTCACAATTATATTAAGATTATACTTCCTAAGATCCTTACAGAGTCATAATAAGGTAACCTAAGTAGTTTGTCTTACAAACAAAAAAGATCTTTCTGTCTCTAGTACAAGATAATTACTGTTCCAATAAAAGATCCAAGAGTTCTCCAAGCTCTGCCTCAACCCCATGAATAGAGCATCAACAGTAAGTAATCTTTGTATCGTTGCTTCAGCCAAAATAATATCTAGTTATCAGTTGTGGCTCGGCTTAGTTTTTCCTTGGATTTCTAACTCATTCCTGAGCATAAGGGTCCCTTGTATTTTATGTTAGCAACATAAGACCAGAGAGATGGAAATGTCTTTCTTCACTTCAGCATAATGGAGCTCAGAGTCCCCTTCAGAATTCCCGGGGGATCTGATTATACATTCAGCCTTCCAGGGGACTGACAATGGCAGTGTCCACTTCCTCCAGGGGTGCCCAATTCTGTCCTGCAACTAAAACTCATGGAAAAAGGATTGTGTGGCTTCAATACTTTATCTGGTATTAAATGGCATTGGATTCTGCATCTCAAAAAATTAAATCTGTGTTGAGTCATATGAAACCCAGTACATTTGAGTTTTACTGCCTCTATTTCAATAGTAGGCGGTTAAGCATGTGCCTCCATATACTTGCTGCAGTATTCTGTGTCTCTAGCAATAGGCTGTCCAGAGAACACCAATAACTTTAAAGTAAATTGGTAAATACATAATGAAAACATAATTTCCTCCCCCAGAGCTACTGAATGGTCAGGTACGCACCTTTTTAGAACTTACTCTCTGCCTGCATCACCTGCATTTATGTGGACCAAGGTTTCCTTTTTCTCCAGAGTCTTTGGGTGGGATAATGTTTAAGGTTCTGGTAGATGCTTTTAGAGATACTGATAGAGACACTTGAAGTGATTTCCATGGGAAAAAAAAAAGAGAGAGAGAGAGACACTCTGCTACAATGATAAATGCAAATTTAGGTCTGAGAGACAGGATACAAGTTAACAGTTTTAAATGGCAATCTTCGTGTTTCAAAAATCTGAGAGACACTGTCATATCCAGGGTCCTCTGTGATAAGCTTTGCATCTGGGACATCACAGAACTGCTGCGACTGAGAGAATCTAAATGGCTGATCCCATCGACCAATCCATGACAGAAGAGAGTACAATCTTCATCAGTGAGACAGGCCCCCACAAGGAGCCCTGTGGAGCAGCCTGATCGCTGTACACCTCTCTCCATCCACACCCTTCCTGCACCCAATTCTCTGTGTTCGCACCTGCTGTTCACCTTCGAGAAGGCCGTCCGGCTTCTTTTCCTCTTCCTCATAGTCTGCTCCTATTATCATGGTAGCTGGTTCTCATCTCCTCTATGAAGCCCTTCTCCACTGAAAGCCTTGCCCGCCTCTGCATCTCCAGGGCCTCCAGATTGGGGTTGAGTGGTTCTCGGGTGTAAAGTACATTTACTTTCTCTGTACTATGATCGTATACACTTGGTAGAAGGAGTCATTCACTCCACCCGTATTTGAGCACCGAGATTATACCAGAAACTGTTTTAGATACCGTAGATCTATGGAGATAGAGCTGAGCCAGTTGGACTGAGTAACTATTCTATTAGAATTTATAATAGAGTAATAAAGCAGCTATGTATTTCCCATCTGCCTCACCCACATAATCACTGTAAACATTCAATAAACATCTGATGATTGATCAACTGATTGATTGATTGATTGATGTTTTTTCTTACTCAAAAGCTATGACTTTGAGATCCTATAATATGCCAGGCAATGGGCTAGGTCCTGCTGTTTCTGGGGTGAATACAAAATAAACAATGCCTGTGCACAAAGGCTTTGAACCAAGTTCAAACTTAAAGTTAAGTGTAAAACTTAAGTGATTCATCTTTTTAAAAATGTAGTTTGTAGAAAGACTTCTGGACAAACACATCTTCTTGGCAATAGTTACTTAGCCATTTAGCTTCCACACTAACAGAACTGTTTTAATGTCAAAGATTTTATTCAACCCACTCAAAAGTGTGTTGTTGGCATGACTCCGCAGGTGAGGATCCTGACACTCACAGAGGTTGGGTGACTTCAGCCAGTGAGTGAGTGGTAGAGCTGAGAGTCCCACATGGGTCCCCTGAGTCCAAACCTCAAAGACCATCCCCAACCATCTGGGAATGATTCTCATACTTCTGAGTATCAGAACTGTGACACAAGCCTTTACCCAATCAAATAACGTGAAGATGGAGTTAAGATTCTCATGCAAACTGTTAAGAGCTATGGACAGATAAATGAGTAATGATGTTAGTTATGTAGTTATGTGGGCAAGCAGGCTTTTCAATATGAAAGAAAGAACACGAAGACACAAGACTGAAGACGTCAAGTAATGACCTTGTGTTTCAGACTTGGACTTATGATGTATTTTATCCCATCCAAAAATTATACTTCAGTTCTAGTCTGAGAAGATCTAGAAAAATTTGGAGAATGCTTAGTTTTTACTGTTCAAAATATTTTATCAGTTTAATCTATGTCCAAAAGTTTAAAATATATATATTGGATAGGGTAATTCATCAGGATAGATGGACACAGGATTTCTGTCAATTAAATAACTAAGTTTCTGTTCACAAAATACTTTAAGTAATGCAGAGAGAAACTCTGCAGTATAATGGTGTATGCTCAAATTGCATCTTCATCTCACAATTATATTAAGATTATACTTCCTAAGATCCTTACAGAGTCATAATAAGGTAACCTAAGTAGTTTGTCTTACAAACAAAAAAGATCTTTCTGTCTCTAGTACAAGATAATTACTGTTCCAATAAAAGATCCAAGAGTTCTCCAAGCTCTGCCTCAACCCCATGAATAGAGCATCAACAGTAAGTAATCTTTGTATCGTTGCTTCAGCCAAAATAATATCTAGTTATCAGTTGTGGCTCGGCTTAGTTTTTCCTTGGATTTCTAACTCATTCCTGAGCATAAGGGTCCCTTGTATTTTATGTTAGCAACATGTCTTATTTATTCT
>NW_011888810.1:11756124-11771966 GCF_000151845.1 Pteropus vampyrus
TTTTCATAAAAATGTAGGCATCTTGGTGGAAAATGTCATGTTACATGAGAAAAATGTGTCTGACTCTCTAGTTCTTGTCATTATCAATTTATTTACTTTTTTCTCTCTTTTCTCTTTATTTTTTCCCTTTTATTCTCTATCTCTAAACATTTTTGGTGCTATTGTGATGTGCCAAGACCTTTGAAAACACATGGGTAAATAGACTATTCATTTTTAAAAGGTTAATCACCCAAAGTCAGTTTCCAGGTGTTTAAATGTTAATGATTTAAAAGACATGAAAATAATATATAGACTGTAAATCACTGTATTTTTTATGATATCCATGCAAAATGGTCATGGGGGAATGATAAAATTCTGCCTTTTCTATGCCCTGTGTTTTAGAACACCTTACAAGCAGTAGAAAACTCAAATGATACTTTGAATAACTTATCTGGCTTCCATGTGATGGAATAGCTTTTATGGGGCACTTATTTTCCAAGGACTTAAGAAGATTACTTTGTATCATTTCAAGTCTACATCAATATGATTATTAACCTGACTTACAAATTGCAAACTATGTATAGATTTCTGTTTTAAAAGGTAGCTGCAGATCAGATGAAGAAATGGGAAAAAGTATTTGGAATTGTAATCACATAGACAGGATGAATACCCCTCATATAGAAACGATCTTCTAAAAATAGAGAATAAAATAACAACAATTCTATGAGAAAGAAATATAATCAGGCAGTTCACAAAAAAGAAATGCAAAATCTCATAAATATACTAAAAGATGCTTAACCTTGATCATAACAAATGCAAATCAAAAGTACAGTGGGATATTATTTCTCACCTATAAGGTTGGCAAAAATCCAAATGACAAAATTCTTTTGACAAAATGCTTTTTGGCAACTGTGGAGAAACAGTCATTGTCTCATGCATTGTTGGAGGAAATGCAAAAATGTGTGACTAGTATGGGGGAGAACTTGGCAATATTTCACAGAATTACTTAGGTATTTAACATTGACCTAGCAGCCCTGCTCCTGAGTAAATATCTCAAAGATATGCAGACAAAAATGTAAAAATAAATATGCAAAAGGCCATTTTTTAGCACGATTTATAATAGAAAAGGTTGTGGAGAATGGCTGTAAAGAATGGACTTTGAATACTAACACATATCCATATCAAGCATATATAATGCAAGTATGAGAAATATATAATATGTAAAGTGTACTCTGAAGTGGAAAAAAGCAAGGTAAAGAAGTCCATAGTATATAAAAACAGGAAAGGATACAAATACACAGGTGCACACATAATTCGATATATTTTTTAATAGCCACAGAAGGGGAGAAAGGAGAAGAGACAGGGATAAAAATCTAAATTTTCTCTGGATTGACTATGCCTTGATTTATAGGCTTGACTCTAGAAACATATCATGACCTTAACAATTATAATGCAAAATTAACTTTTAAAAAGAACTTCCTAAAAGTGGCGCGAAAAATAAAACGAAATCTGATGGTGTATTAAATTGTTGACGATTGTACAAACAGAAATTATTTCAAGTAACTAAAACACAGTGATTTAACTGTGCATCTCTAATAAGATCTACACAGTTAAGTCCAAAATATCTTTAATTCTTTTCGGTAATCCTATTTCGGTGATGTTGATATTGTTATTATGAGACTGGTGCATATGGTGGGGGAAATTATATGATGACGTTAGCAACAACACTGGGAGCTAGGATTTTCAGCATAAGAGTAAGGAGATAAAGATATGTTATTAAAGAAATTAAGTAAACACTTTGTAGTCCTAAATTTAAATTCATGGTCTATTTCACCTATAAAGCAACACATAGCTTAGTTCTGTTATTTGCAAAGAACTAGGAACAATGGTCAACTCAATAGCATCGAGGACTTTTTGTAAAAAAAGTATGTTCTCTAAGTACTATTTTCCATTAAAAAACAAGAAGGGTTTGAATCATCTTGTTGTACCAGGAAGCAAGTGAACTCGCAAAGGCTGCTAGAGACATGGCAAAGAACTCAGGAGTCAACTTGAATTCATTAGTCAAAGGATAATAAGGGTCATAACTGCAGTGAGATGAAATGCATCAAATATGCTTAAATCCATCCCTGAGGTCATAATTATATTTTGGAAAGACAATATTTTGGTTACTCTTGGATGGCGTTAGGGAACCAATTAATTTCTTTTTCATTTTTCAATTAGAGTTGACATTTAATATTATTTTATAGTAGTTTTAGGTGTATAGCATAGTGGTTAGACATTTATATAATTTATGACGTGAGCCCCCAATAAATCTGCTACCCACCTGGCATCATACATAGTTATTAGAATATTATTGACTATATTCCCTATGCTGTACTTTATATCCCCATGATTATTTTGTAACAACCAATTTGTACTTCTTAATCTCTTTACAATTGGTTTATTTTGAATACTGTTAAATAAAGGAAAGGAACAAAGCCTTTCCTGTATATATTATATCTCGGGGTATTGAAATGGTTGATAAGAGACAGTGTCTCTTTATAGAATATTCCAATTAATAAATGAAGATAGAGTGATGCAGTATTAGCAATTCGTACCCCTAGTAAAATAATACATTCAAGAAATGATCATCAATAGTTGTTAATATCACAGGAGACACAATCAGACATTAAGAACCTTCCAATGTATATATACACTACCAATAAAGTTGTCTCGAAAAACAAAATCAAACCTGAGTCTGATCAAGCCTCTGTATCTAACTTCCAACTTAGAGAAAATAGAGGAGACACAGAATCAATAAAATCTAGAATGTGAGACATTCTGTAGGACCAAGGATTTGGTTTCTTCAACAAATAAATTGGAGACTTGGAGAAAGAAACAAAGAGGTAGAGAGAGAAGAAGGATAGGATGTGGGGGTGGAAAGAGAGGAGGGTTGGGGGAGAGAGAGATTGAGAGAGAAAGAGAGAGAGAGAGAGAGAGAGAGAGAGAGAGAAGAGAGAGGAGAGAGAGAGAAATTTTAATAATGGTATTATGGTTATGCTGAAATCATAGTCCTTTACTTTTAGAGATACAAAAGGAGATATTTACAGATGAAATAAAGTGGTGTCTGGAACTTGCTTCAAGTTCCCAGGGTAGAGGAAGTGGGTAGGAATATAAATGAGGCAAAGATTGCTATGAGCTAATATATTTTGAAACTAAGTGATGGATACATGGGGATTCATTATACTATTCTTTCTACTTTTATATATTCTTGATCTTTTCTATATTTAAAACAGTTTTTTATAAAAATGTAGTCAGAGACCACATGGCAACATTTATGAATTTGAGAGTAGCAGTTATACTTTTAAACTCTTCTGTGGTTTTCAGGTTGAATTCTAAATCATTTAACATGAGACACAAGGCTTTTCACGGTCAGGCCATAGCATGATCTATCCATTGCCTGAAACATCCTTTGTATTTAGGAGAAATTCTGCTCAACTTTCAAGACCCAATGCAAATGTAGCCACTTTCTTAACTGCATGTCTGCCCCTGATTCAGGCATAATTAATTACTCCCTCCTCTCTCTTTTTATCACACCCCGTACATTCAACATGTATTTCTTCACTTGGTTATTTTAAAAATTATCTTTGATTGCCTAATGTAAGGCAGACATCATGCCAGATGCTAAGGATATTGAAGTGACCTAGTACACACTCTCATAACCTACAATCTTGCTGGAAAATCCATTAAACTATGATGAATACTGCTGGGGGAGCTACAGGGAGCTAAGAAAACATCTACTGGGAAAAGTCAATCCAATCTAGAGCAGAGAAGTAGTCGCAGAACCGTCACCTAACACTGCCATTGTGCTCGTGTGTCTCAGTATTCTCCCATTCCACCTTGTAAACTCCTGAGGTTTACCCTAAAATTTCTTAATGATTTTGCATCCTTTATTTTCTAATCCTCACTGCACTTTTTCAGAGTAGCTATTATTATATCCATTTAGAGATGATGAAACTGAGGTTCAAAGAGTTAAGATCACTCCCACTTAGTAATTGGAAAAACATGGTCTACTTGGTGCTAGGTTCTAAGCACTGTGTAGTAGCCTTGTGCTGTCCCTGGAGAATGGACTTGAACGTGAGAAATTCCCAGTAGGCTGACTCGTCTATATAAATGTCAAGTTGTCAACTTTCACTGAGAAATAGAAACATCCTTGTCCCACCAGAAAGGGTGATACAGAGTATTAATTAAGAACTCCAGAGCTGAGGCCAGAATACCTAAGTCTGCTTACTAGCTCTGTCACCTTAGGCAATTAACTCAATCTCCAGAAGTCAAAGTTTGTTCATCTGCAAATGAGACGTAACCTCGTGGGGCTATTATGAAGATTCAAATAGGATAATCAATGCAAAGTGCTTAATAAAGTGGCTGGTAATAAAAATATATGTAAATGTTAGCTATTATTTTTATGTCTATAATCATAGTATATTCCCATTAAATATTCTTTTTTTATTTTCCACCTAATTGAATATTATAAATGTTTTTCATATTGCTACAAAGTTGTCATAATTAGAATCTTTAGTCATTCATCTAACCAATGGCTATGTCACCATTTATTTAACCTGTCCTGTGTTGGCTATTAAGGCTGCCTCCCAATTTAAACTTAAAAACACACACACGTAAATTAACATCTCCATTCTCGCACCTTCTGCATTTTTTGTATTATTAAACCCAGCAAAGATTCCCAGATGTTGATTACCAGATAAGAATGTATTTATACCTCTGGACAAATTGCTTCCAAAAGGAGATTTATAAAATTTTATTGCCATTAACAATATAAAAGTGGGGTCATTCCAGTGTACCTTTTGTGTTATTTGCTGTTGAAATAAAAGATGATATTTCATATTGAAATATAATGATATTTCATGGCTGTTCTAATTAACACTCTTTGGTTATTACTCAGGCTAAACTTTTTTTTTTATTAAGTTTATTGGAGTAACATTGATTAATACGATTATATAACTTTCAAATGTACATTATAATTTGACATCTGTATATTCTATTGTGTGTTCACCACCCAAAGTCCAGTTTCCTTTAGCTACCATATACTTGATTCCCCTTTACCCACTTCACTCTACCCCTACTCCCCTATATTTAGCCCCCTTTAACCATCTACCTACACCCTGGTTACCACTAGTCTATAGTTCATGTCCATGAGTCTATGTTTGTTTGTCCTGTACACTTGTTGCTTTTAGGTTTATGTCCTACATATAACCGATATCATGTGATTTTCAACTTTTTCAGTCTGGCTTATTTTGCTTAGCATGATTATCTCGAGGTTCATCCATGTTGTTGCAAATGGCCGTATTTCATCTCTTCTTATGGCTGAGTCATATGCCATTGTATATATGTACCACAGCTTCTTTAGCCAATCATCTATCGTAGGACACTTTGATTGCTTCCATGTCCTGGCCACTGTGAATAATGCTGCTAAGAACATCGGTATGCAACTATCTTTTCAGATATGGGTCTTTAAGTCAGGCTAAACTTTTTAAATGTATATTCACTGGATGGCTTTCTTCTTATGTCATGTTCAGTGTTTGTGACATTTCTTTATCAGTAGGATGTTCTTAATTATTTCTAAGCACTCTTTATATATAAATTATATTCATACTTTTTTCACTTTACTCTGGTGTCCTGTCTCCCTTTTAAATCATGGAACGGCTGTTTTTCCTTCTACACGTTAAAGGCGGGGACATTTGTGTTGCATTCCTACCTGTGACCATGTGAAAAGTATGAGAGCTGACTCTCGTTTCTCATTCTGAGGAATCTGTCACATCACTTCTGATCATCTTTCCGAGTCGAAGCCTTTTCTCCTGAGTTTATTCGCTTACGTACTCCATCCCCCTGAAACTACACCAAGAACCCATGATCGATTCATACCACCACCAGTAAACTTTCTGTTGAGTGTTATTGTTGCTCCGGGCATCTGAAAAAAAGTTCTAATATTTAAGCTCCCAACGTCGTTGGGGACTGTGCACCCTTCGCTCTCAGTAGATGCTTAGTTTTACGCCCACCCGTTACTTTCTTTTCACTGGCACCGATTCCTATAGTGCATCAATTTTCTTTCATTTTTGTTTCTCAACTCCTACAGCAAGGTTTTAGCACCATAAAATATGTGACATGACTCAATGATGAAGTAGCAGCTTCCTGCTGAAACTTCAGAGCAAGAGGCACTTTTTTTTTTTTTTTAAAGAAAGAAAGCCATTGAGCCACCAGCTGTTCTCCTAAAAAAGATGTGGCAGCATTAGCCACGCAGATATTCTGCAGTTGTTCCCTGGCCATAATGAAAAGGGATTTTATCTTTTTTTTTTTTTTTTTGAAGGCCTAACCGCATGTGGCTTCCAGCAGGAACTGGCCCCAAGAATAAGATATATTAACTTTGTAACACAGCAGTCCCCAACCTTTTTGGCACCAGGGACAGGTGGTCCTATGAGAATCTAATGCCTGATGATCTGAAGTGGAGCTGAGGTGGTGATGCTGGCGCTGGAGAGTGGCTGCAAATACAGACAAAGCTTTGCTCACTTGCCCACCACTCACTTCCTGCTGCGTGGCACGGTTCCTAACAGGCTTCAGACCTCGAGGCCCGGGGGTTGAGGGCCCCTGTATTGTAATGGATAAACTGAATCTAGGTCTCATACTTAGCCATTTTTGAGGTCAATGTCTTTATTTCTTGATTCCTTCTATAATTACGAAAGGACATATTTTAAAATAGTAGAAAATGGTGTTTGTTAAAAAGTTGCATGACATTAAAATATGCTTTATTCTAGTGCCAATACCAGTAAATGCTACTGAACGGAAGTGCTGCCCAGCTAGGGCACAACGAGAATTCACTTGATCCTTTTCTCTCAGTTAATTTGCACAGAAAAGGGCATCATTTCACGTTTGCATATTCAATACATGAAACCTCAAGTTACTACCACCTGGTTTATAAGCGCCTCACGCAAATGGAAGTTTATTCTCCCTCCCCAGCCTCCTTGACACTCACTCTAGGTGTGGAGCTTGGAGTCGAGGAAGAATGGAGAAATGATTGCCAAGGCAGATTTTCTTCACTTTTTTTCCCAAAATATTTGAGCTTCCAGGATTTATCACAAAAATATTAGGACAATTTAAAATAATGAGGGAAGAGGAGAGAGAGAGACCACGTAGAAGTCATCCAGGACTCTGGAAATCATCCCTGATTTATTCCTGTCTGTCGCTCCCCTCCATCCCATCACTTGCTAAGGCCCGTGATTTCCATTTCCTGAAAAACATCTCTCCAGTACTTTTCCCTCCAAATAATTTCTCAATTTTTATAAGTTGGCTAACTTGTTTTTCTACCTTCTGGCCCCATCTCACCTTTCAAACCTTTCATTCCAGGCACTGGGGTAATGGTTCTAAAAGACAAATATAAACATTTATAAGGTTTCTTACTTTGCAAAGTAGAACGTTTGCTTTATCTTCTATGGAGAATAAAACTGCAGTCTTATGCTGGGATGGGAGAGAAAGTTGTCCCACAGAGAGGAGGAGGCAATTTGGAAATCAAATTGTTTGTCAGGCATACATTTCCCTGTGGCCCTGCTCCTTAAAAGCATTCTCTTCACCTTCACTTTCAGAGGTGTTACCTAACTCCAATCCATTTAGGGTTCTACGATCTAAATTGGGTTGCTTCTCAACTTTCTCTATTAGCAGCTCGATTTATTTTTCTAAGTACTGGTAAGTTAATTAGTATTTATCTACCTGCTTTCCAGCTTCCAAAATTTTGTAGGGCCCCCTCTTTCATTCTCTGTTCTTGTTACTTAACACCTTTAAACCCTATCTTGTTGTTTTAATGGGGTTTTGAGAGGGAGAGAAAATACAAGTATATCTTCAATATAGGAATTCACCTGTATTTTTTTCTTTTTTAAAATAAATATAATCGACTAATCTCAGTCAAACAGATCCATAAACACATATATACAGTATTTGTGTGAGTATGTGAAAAGGATATTATCAAAAAAATAATAATTAAATGTGTCACAGGACATTGCAAAAATGAAATTGCTAGAGATTATGTTGCATTTTAATATGGAACTTTAGAACATGGGCCTAAAAACGACGATCAGTTAGTTCGCTTCTGCCAAAGCAGCAGAACACACGAAGAAAAATAAGATATTCGAGACTCACCCATCATGTGACATCGAAAGTCAAACTGTTTCTGATTTCTTTGACGCTTTCAGCTGCACGTCAGAGTAACCTTCATAACTATCATTTTTAATCTCCGTGGAAAATTCTATTGCATTGACATGCCATGACTTACTAATTCATTTTCCGTTGCTTCCCTTAGCATAAATAAAACCAGGAGCAGATCATTGTGCTGTTGGTGTAGACAATCTACCCCAGGTTCACCATAAGTTCTACAGCATTTGGTATTATTATTTTAAGGCCATGCTTATTTAGCAGTTATACGTTTGTTTTTTAGTTATCATTTCTTAATAATGACTTTAAATATTTCCAGGGTTTCCTATGAAATTGTGTTACGTGTTATGGGGAGTGTTGATGTCTTCTTTTTACCACTTAGTTTTTAGTTTTCTAACCAATTAAAATGAACTGTTTCTATTCGACAGACACCCACAGCATGTTGCAGGGACACAGGGAAGAATGGGACCTTGACCTTTGCCTTCCTTGAGTTCTCAAGCCAGTGGGGTACAGGCTGTAATGAGCTCAAGAAGAGTGGTGCTGTCATCGGGGGAGAGGGGGTACCCAGACTGGGACGCCATGTGCCTCCTTGGGGAACAGAGTAGAGAGGGCATTCTAGGTAGACGTAACAGAAGAATGAAAGAGCGGGAGGCATATGTTTTTTTAAAAAAATACAAGAATTAGAGATACTCTCTCATTGCCCACATTTGCTGCAAGCAGCATTTCTCATTTTTCCCTTTAAAAATTATTTAATATTTTTAAATGCCTATATGTAATCAAATTGGTTGATTATATTTTTGAGCTTTTATTCTTTCTCTAAAAATGATTCCATCAGGGTTTGGGTCATCATGGTTGACCTAGACAAAGACATAATAAAGCTTCCATGGCTAATACCTCTCCTTAGGGGCAGTTATACAGACATGTCATTTTTTTTTAAACCATAAACAATCGATAAAGAAGTATTTGATTAAGACAACACTGCATTCAGACCGTATTCTCTAAGTGCCTCTCACAATGGTTTTGGCTGTCATGTGTTACAATGGCAATCAGCTTGCTGCTCATTATTCTCAGTAAAGAGTATAGTCATTTGGCTCTAATGACAGGCATGGGATGGATCTGCAGGGACTGGGTCTGGCTCCATTCCTGCTGGAGAAATAGTTTTAATATGCAGGACTTTATGAAATGCAGGGTCTTGCTACATCTTCCTGCATTTAGACGTGGAGCAAGTCCCATTTCTACCACAAGCCCCTAAGGGCCCGGTTATTGTTTGGACAACATTTCTTCATTAAAATATATTCGAGTGAAATGCATGTCAAGGATATGATTTTTTTCTTCGGGAGTTTATAGACTATTTGAGATTATCATAATACTGTGAAGACTTCATTCAATTAACCACTGGCCTGTCTGTTGCTCACCAAAGTGTCAGCTCCTTGAGGCCCAGGATTATGTTTATTCATCCTGTTACCCACAGTGCCTGCTATGGAAGAGAAGCTCTATAAGCTCAATGAATATGTGTTAACTGGCTGAAAGGAGAGCTGCAGGAATAGCACGTGTCCATGTTACAGCTCTCACCCTGCTGCTCTGCGTGAGTGGTGGCGAGAGACGTGAGCTTTTGGTGGATGACCAGCTGGAAAACAGACTGCAAGAGGAGCTGGGCTGTGGGCTTGGGCTGTGGGTAAGCCCAGGGCATGCAGAACTGAGAAGAAGGACAATTAAGGCAGCAGAGGGAAAGGCAAGATTGAACATCACAGCATCGAATCCCAGCAGTGGGGACCAGCTCAGGATGGCCGCAGTCGTGGGTGTGTGGAGGAGAGAGGAGGGGAATCAGGTAGGAAATAAGGTTGGAAGGGCTACCAGTAAAGCTAAGGGATGTTAGAATATTCTCAGTACGAAATGGGAAACAGTGCTCATTATATAAATAAATAATGGGAAACCAGACCCATTAAATATATCCATCCATCCATCCATACATAACAGGGGGGCTGCCATCGTTAGGTTTAGCCATTGGAGAGATTGTTCTGGTGATGGTGTAGGGAAAGTGAGAAAGGGAAACCTGAGGAAAGGGAAGCAGTTACCAGGTGTTGTAGTAATATGTGTGCAGTAGTATATGTGAAGCGAAATAGGGCAACCTTACTTGAGACTATAGATTACAAGCAGTCATTAGGCAAATAATACATGGTAACAGACAATCAAGGGCCTACTATATGCCATGCCTGTGCTATGTGTTGATATAATCCTAAGCAGACAGATGGCCTCACCTGCATGAGAACACAATCTGCAGTAAAGGGCAACAAAATCTGGTCTAGCTTAGAGGGTCGAAGAAAGGATTTTCTAGGAACTGGATGTCTGACTCAAAACCTGAAGGACAGATGTGCTGTTTAGACAAAGAGGGTTGGCAGAGGGTGAGGGTAGTAGAGGAGGACGTTGGGCAGAGGGGAGAGCCTGAGCGAAAGCCTTCTCTTACGGGGAACACAGGACATTCAGTGGACTACACGTCGAGTTCTAGGTGGCTGGAAGCGTTGAGCGAAGGGGCACTTGCCGAAGACGACTTCAGAGTCTGCACAGATTGAGCATGGCAAACCCTGGTGAAGAGGTATTGAATGGTTTAACCAAAGCAGAGAGGGTGATACGACCAGATAATTATTTTGAAAAGATCGTTCTGGACTTTTTTTCTGGAAAAATGGAATAAAAAGAGCAAGGGATAGTATGGAGATATCGGTTAGGTGGTCACTAAAGGCAACAGGTGATGGTTGCTGCTCAAACCAGGAGGTTGCTGGAGAAGTGGAAGCATTCCACAGTGACTTTTAGGAAGCAGGTGGTCCCTGAGAGTTAAAGGTGACTACTAGGGCCATTAACTGTCATAGGGCACATATATAAAGATGTTCTATAAATAAGGAAAGAAAAATTTAAACTAAGGCTCTAATGGACAAGTAAAGGACATGAACAAAACAATGCACATAGTTAGAAATGGCTAACAGGCACATGTATGGTTGTAACGGGGGCTGGGGGAAAGAATTTCAACCTCTCTATTAAAAATAAAAAAGGAGGCAATTGCAAAAATGAGAGGCAATTTTTCACCCATCTAATTAACACACATTAAACATTTAAAAGACAGGAGGGAAGAGAAAATGATGATTGAAAGAGTTTGGCTTAACTTACTTTTTTGCATTTCTCTAGGGAGTGTTAATTAGCACAATCCTTTCAGGAACATTGTAGCAATATGTATCATGGGCCTTTAAAACAGTCCTACCTTTTGATCTATTAATTCTACTTCCAGGATTAAAATAAAAATCAAATAAGCCTGAGTAACAAAAGAGGTTCATGCACAAAGCCCTTTATTGAAATCATACTTATGATAGTGATACCCTGAAAATAACTTATATTTCCAAAGAATTAAAGTTGTATCTATGAAAAATATTTTAAAAACACATTTTTGTTCTTGGTAAATTCCAAGTAAAATATTTTATGATCAAAACTTCATTGAAATATGCATATAAGGAAAACACTGGAATTATAAAACCCTTTATAAAACTTGGAGTCATGAGTGATTAGACTTGTTTTTTATTTCCTTTTTTGTTTTCTGAATTTTATATAGGCAATTTATATTGCTGTCATAATTAGGAGGGAACTATTTAATACAAAAATGTGAAATTGATTGTGAAGTTATTATATGATAAATCATGACAAGGCCCCAAATGAAGAGTCTTAGGTGTGGTTTCAGCAGCTTAGGGTGAAAGTGGAAGACATTTGATGGTGCCACCCCAGTCATACCCACAGAGGTGACTCTAGACTTGGTAATCATTTGTAATATGACAACGCCAAGGAGGTTTCTGAAATCCTTCCTCTACCAGCAAGAGACAAGCAAAGTTGTTTTGGAGGAGACTAAATTCGTATTGGATAAGAGCAAGTCACTATCATTGCCAAAGTAAATTGTGTCAGAATTGTAGCTGATGAAAGTTCTAAAATCCCAAAACCGGATTTCCTCTGAATGGATGTTAACTTCATGTGAGCACAAACCTTTGCTGTCTGGTCCACCTTTGTATTATCAGACATCTAGCACATAGCAAATGCTCAATAAATACACATTGACTGAACACATAAACTCAAGCCAGAAGCCTAGGAGCCTTCTTGAGTTTTCTCTAGCCTAAACTCCATATCCAGTCCATCCTTTTGTTCTTTCCTATACTGCATCCTCAGTCATCCCCTTCTCTCCTCTTCCACGGCCCATCCCTCCTGCCAGGCCACCATCTCTCTTGTCTGAAGAATCGCACCAGCCACCTGTTAGCTTTCTCATCTGTCACCCATGTGTTCTCCTCCCACGCATTCTCCACCAATCAGCCAGATTGATGATCTGAAAGCCCTGTCAGATCAGGTCGTTCTGTTGCTTAAATTCAGTTTTCCAACTGTTTCACCTTTTATCATGTTCCTCAATCACCTGCGTTAACTGACACTCCCTGTTTCCTCCCAAGTTTCAACTCATGCCATTTCCCCCCCTTATTTATCATTATTCTTCCAGTTTCCCTAAGTTTCTTCAATAACCAACCTCCTTCCTATCTCAAGGACTGTTGCAATGTTTCCTCTGCCCAGCACGCACTTTCTCCCACTCAGGTTTTAGTTCAAATAACCTGTATTCTCAGACACCTTTCTCATCCACGTAATTAAAGAAGACTTCTTCATTATTTTCCATGTAGCTCTCACTTCTTCTTGCTTGCGTAGCACTTATGACCATTTGTAACTTGGTATATATTAATCCTTTCAGTCTGTTTCTCCCACTCAAACGGCACCCCATGAGAATAGGGACGGTTATTGGTCTTATCTACCATTCATTGTACCCCAGTGTCAAAGTGCAGAGCTGTGCGGAGCAGGCCATTCATGTCTATTTGCTAAAAGCGTAAATGAGTTCCTAAAGGGAGAAGTGATTGAAAACATAGATCCACTGAATGAGGAGGGATGGGTGGACCAACATACAGCTAGGAAGCAGATAAGAAAATGACACCAATAACAAAGGCAACACCGAACTGTAGTAGTTCATCTTGACCAGAGTTTCACGAGTGTCTTTGGAAGGAGTAAGTAGCAAAGCATCATTACAAGGACTACAGATATAATGGAAGATTATGTACTCACCGCGTTTTCATAAACAATATAATTCATTAGTGTGAGTGAATTCTCTCTCTTTCTAAGAGACCTATAAAGAGGTTATGCTTTTTGTGTTCATAATTCTCACCAATTTTTGTTTGTATGTTTATTGGCATAGCGTCTGGAATTTTAAGAAGACAGTTGGACAAAGAGGGATCAGAGACTGAGGCCCAGGTACACAGAGTGGACAGATCAGCCACGACCCACCCCCCCCCTGCCCCCCTCCCCACCCAACACACACACCTCTTTACAGATTGGGTCTGAATAGAGCCTATTTATATGTGATGGAGAAGGACCATCTCTTAAGAGAACACAGATGGCAGAGGACACACTTTGAGACTATACACTGAACATGTTGGGAAAGCAATTATAAAGGGATTTAAGTAGATGGCAGAAATGGAGAGGTTAAGTCTTGATCCCTTCTGTCATGTATTAAATGGTAAAATGAAAAAGCTTTGGAACATCAAACTAAACTCATCTGGCAAATTGTTTTTGGAAAGAGATGGGCTTGTGCATTTGGACTCCTGTCAGCTGTGTAAACACCCCATTATCTAGCTGGTTATCTCTGCGGTTCTGTAAACTCTGTGCAGTTTCGCTGTACCTGCCCATAGGCACAGCACACCCTGGAAGAACGGCCGGTTGGAGATGCCCTCTGGGTGACCGCAGTGGTTGCTACCTCCACATTGGGTGCTTTGAAGCTGTTCACTTTTGGGTCATAATGTCCATTGGGGTGGAAAGCCAGCCCTGAGAGACACAGTTTTCCAAAAGAAATAAGGGTTGGTTGACATCCCTGACTGGATGGCAGGATGCAAAAGGAGATGGTCTGCTGGCTGAATAATCATTTTGTTTTTCTTTTAGGTCTCCCAATTATGTTAATTTGGAAACTGTATCTATTAATTGCCCAATTAGACATCTGGTAATCACTTTCTACGGAAATATCCCAAATCATAGTGGCAAGGGCTGGGCGCACTATTTTATTGTATCACAAATAAAAATCTAATTTAGATTTAATAAAAACTAATTTTGGCTAATTTAATACCAATTGATCATTAACGGGGTGCATTTTGTCGTTTAGCAAGAATATAAGAATGGTATATAATTAACTGGAAATGGCGTCCACAAGGTTATAATTAATTTCTTGGTAACTTTTAACTTTCAGCAAATGTTTTACCACTTAATTAACATTTCAGAAGATGATTTATAATATGACTTATTAAAGCCAATCACAGAGTCCTGGACCAACTAATCAGTGTAGTGGTGAAGCCTCCTATTTACAAAGTGTCTCTCCTTTCAAACTATGAAAAAATATTTTTGCAAAGTAAATAAGATATGCACATATCCTTTTAAGAAAAACTAATAATCAATTATGAGCTAAAGAGATTGGATTTTTTTAAACTACTTCCTTCACTGAACTCTGAAGCACGCCACCTCTGTTAGACTGTAAGAGGCTGAGACCAGTGCAGAAGAGGGCAGTTGAATCCCAGCTCTTTTCTCACATAGTCGGCAACTAGCAAGTCATTACCTGCTACAAAGATCGAGACAGAGCTACTGTGAGGAGCTCATGGGTGAGAAGGTGACAAGGTCCACGATGTCCATAATATCTAAGCCACCTCAGTTTATATTCAAATTCCCATTCTTCTAAAGTGGGCTGCAATAAACACTAAATTTCATGGACTTACAGTTTGGCTGAACACATCAAATGCAAGTATTATGGTGAGACTTAAATAAGATATGGCATATGAAGAGCCTGATGGGGTAAACGCTCAACAAATGTCGGCCATACCCTTCTCCTTTGTGGTATTTATCACAAGTGGAATTTCATGTTGATTTGGGTGATGATCTGATTACTGTCTTTCTTCCCCAACAGATCAGAAGTCTTAGGACCAGAATGAATGGTTTTGCTCAACGCTGTATCTCCAGCACATAGGAGAAAAACAATCACAACATTGGCCTTCAGTGATTATTTATTTAACAAGCGAATGCATTAATGGAGTCATTATGGTTATTAGTCATTCAAGATGCTCAAAGTATTCGCCTCTCCAAATCTATTTCTTCAAAAGAAGACAAGAAAATCAGAACTCAAATTATGGTGAGTTGCTCATGAAGTGAACTGTTACCTGATAAAAACTGTGGCAGTTTGTTCGCTGTGGCAAGACGAGTCTCCACACGACTCAAGCCACAGGTTCTGCTTTTAACCTTCCAACAGACTGCCAGTGATTGTGAAGTTGTGATCTTCTTGCATTCTGTGCTGCTTTTGTACTCCCGGAATGGCCATCGGAGCTTACTGGAGTATCATTTCCCCACAAATATCTCAATATGCTCTCACGCCAAGCCTGGTCCTGCAGGGGCTGTCTCATTTGCATCTGAAGGTATCAAATCTTGCTGAGCAAGTCCCTTCCATCCCAAACGTCTTTCGAGATCTTAGCTCAGCACCATTTTAACGGGATGCTTCTCGCATTCCCTGAGGCCTTTTCCAGGAAGGTGAGCTATATTAAACTTGCTGCTGTAATGTTTGGGCTTATTGATTTTTTTTT
>NW_011888810.1:11772016-11775078 GCF_000151845.1 Pteropus vampyrus
GGGTGGAAAGCCAGCCCTGAGAGACACAGTTTTCCAAAAGAAATAAGGGTTGGTTGACATCCCTGACTGGATGGCAGGATGCAAAAGGAGATGGTCTGCTGGCTGAATAATCATTTTGTTTTTCTTTTAGGTCTCCCAATTATGTTAATTTGGAAACTGTATCTATTAATTGCCCAATTAGACATCTGGTAATCACTTTCTACGGAAATATCCCAAATCATAGTGGCAAGGGCTGGGCGCACTATTTTATTGTATCACAAATAAAAATCTAATTTAGATTTAATAAAAACTAATTTTGGCTAATTTAATACCAATTGATCATTAACGGGGTGCATTTTGTCGTTTAGCAAGAATATAAGAATGGTATATAATTAACTGGAAATGGCGTCCACAAGGTTATAATTAATTTCTTGGTAACTTTTAACTTTCAGCAAATGTTTTACCACTTAATTAACATTTCAGAAGATGATTTATAATATGACTTATTAAAGCCAATCACAGAGTCCTGGACCAACTAATCAGTGTAGTGGTGAAGCCTCCTATTTACAAAGTGTCTCTCCTTTCAAACTATGAAAAAATATTTTTGCAAAGTAAATAAGATATGCACATATCCTTTTAAGAAAAACTAATAATCAATTATGAGCTAAAGAGATTGGATTTTTTTAAACTACTTCCTTCACTGAACTCTGAAGCACGCCACCTCTGTTAGACTGTAAGAGGCTGAGACCAGTGCAGAAGAGGGCAGTTGAATCCCAGCTCTTTTCTCACATAGTCGGCAACTAGCAAGTCATTACCTGCTACAAAGATCGAGACAGAGCTACTGTGAGGAGCTCATGGGTGAGAAGGTGACAAGGTCCACGATGTCCATAATATCTAAGCCACCTCAGTTTATATTCAAATTCCCATTCTTCTAAAGTGGGCTGCAATAAACACTAAATTTCATGGACTTACAGTTTGGCTGAACACATCAAATGCAAGTATTATGGTGAGACTTAAATAAGATATGGCATATGAAGAGCCTGATGGGGTAAACGCTCAACAAATGTCGGCCATACCCTTCTCCTTTGTGGTATTTATCACAAGTGGAATTTCATGTTGATTTGGGTGATGATCTGATTACTGTCTTTCTTCCCCAACAGATCAGAAGTCTTAGGACCAGAATGAATGGTTTTGCTCAACGCTGTATCTCCAGCACATAGGAGAAAAACAATCACAACATTGGCCTTCAGTGATTATTTATTTAACAAGCGAATGCATTAATGGAGTCATTATGGTTATTAGTCATTCAAGATGCTCAAAGTATTCGCCTCTCCAAATCTATTTCTTCAAAAGAAGACAAGAAAATCAGAACTCAAATTATGGTGAGTTGCTCATGAAGTGAACTGTTACCTGATAAAAACTGTGGCAGTTTGTTCGCTGTGGCAAGACGAGTCTCCACACGACTCAAGCCACAGGTTCTGCTTTTAACCTTCCAACAGACTGCCAGTGATTGTGAAGTTGTGATCTTCTTGCATTCTGTGCTGCTTTTGTACTCCCGGAATGGCCATCGGAGCTTACTGGAGTATCATTTCCCCACAAATATCTCAATATGCTCTCACGCCAAGCCTGGTCCTGCAGGGGCTGTCTCATTTGCATCTGAAGGTATCAAATCTTGCTGAGCAAGTCCCTTCCATCCCAAACGTCTTTCGAGATCTTAGCTCAGCACCATTTTAACGGGATGCTTCTCGCATTCCCTGAGGCCTTTTCCAGGAAGGTGAGCTATATTAAACTTGCTGCTGTAATGTTTGGGCTTATTGATTTTTTTTTTAAAACTTGGCACCAAACATCCAAATGGCAGTTTAAAAAAATCAAAAGGGGAAAGAAACAAGAAGGAGAAAAATGCACCCAACTGCAACATTTAGCACCGTCCTCTGTGCAAGGCATTTCCAAGATCTTCCACTCTAAAATGTATAATAACGAGGGCTCTTTCCTTAATGGCCCTTTTAAATGGAGGTGGCTGATTAAGGCTGAACTCAACACCAAAGGACAGGGAATGTGAGACTGTTGTTTATATAGTCAGTGCTTGGTTGACTCCTGGAAGGTAGAAAACACTTTTAGGTGAGACTCCTTGCAAGTAAGAATTATCTTCTGCCATTACTTTTGTAAACCTCTAAAACTTGACAGCCAGATTCATTATGGGAATCTTGAGGTCTGTAGTGTTACCACAAATTCAAAGGCACTTTTTACACAGTTGCCTTGTGAGGGTTGCAGGATCAAGTTTGTTCATTGATTAGATTTTGCCTTTTTGAACAGAATGCAGGAAGCCTTGGGAAGGAATGTTTAACCCAGTCTGAGGTACAAAATAGGCAACTCAAACTTGCCCCTAATAACCATCACTGGAGCGGAGGCTGGTGCCACAGTAAAATTCATCCATCCATCCATCCATCTGACCATCCGTCTGTCAGTCCATCCATCCATTCATCCTTCTCTTCATCCATTTCTTCCTTCCTCCATTCCTCCGTCCATAATTCCTTCCCTCCAACTGTCCCTCCTTCTTTTCCTCTATTTTTTCATCCATCCATCCATCCATCCATCCATCCATCCATCCATCCATCCATCTATTCATCCATCCATCCAACAAACAGTTATGTGTTAGACACTGTTCTAGGTTAATAAGGTGATAGAATTATATCATCAAATGTCTCTCCATCTTCTAAATCTTTCATGTTTTTCTATCCTCCTTCATATTTTTGCTCTTACTATTACTAACCCTTGAATATCCTTTCCTACTAGGAAAATTTCTTTTTATTGTTAAAATTCCAGTTCAAACATACTGTCACCTGAGAAATGTTTCTCAAATGTCTGAGCCTGAATTAATTGTTTCTACCTATTTATTCGCTTGCTGCTTTATGTATATATATTCACTAGCCTGTGTCACGTTTTATTTTAGTTACTTAAAATAATAATAGCAAATAACAATAATAATAAATAGATTTGTTTTTGGTAAATACTCATTATGACTAGGCACTTTGTCAGCAACTTCACATGTATTAAACATTTAGTCCTCACAATTATCCTAGAAG
>NW_011888810.1:11775483-11779418 GCF_000151845.1 Pteropus vampyrus
CAACCTGTGAGCTAGAGACACTTGTTATTCCATTTCATAAGTGCAGAAAAAAAGACTTAGGGATGTTAGGCAGCTAGCCCAAGGTCACCTAGCCAGGAAGTAGTGAATTTGGTGTTCTAGCCATGCAGGCTTTCTCCAGAGCTCTCAAATTTACTGGCATCATGTGCCTCTGCTAATGGGCACACACGGAGAAGCAAGGTAATAAGTGGGGAGGGAAAAATGCAAAGACACAGAGAAATCAGGACATGGACACCATTTCCTAAATAGTATAAATACGTAGGCTGCTTCATCCCTACTTTACTTCAAGGCTCATTGTTTTTGATAATATCTATTCAGAGTGCCTTGAAATGTTAACTACTTGAATAAAATACCCCTGAGAAAAGGCTGAACTCCTGCTCAGTGACAAATTATGTAAAATTTATATAAATGTTTGTTTGAGCTTTTAAATTTAAAACAATATCCTTAATTACACAAGTGTGGTGGCATGGCTGTTCATATCTCTTTTATCTCTATAGGACATTTTTCTGTTTAGGTTCATGAATATATCTGTGTATACCACTGGCTTTGATATTCAAAGTGGCCCTGCTAATGCAATTATTTCTTGCCTTGGAATATCCTACCAAGAGTTCAGCAAAGCTGTGAGTACAGATGGTATGTAATCATTCTGCAATCACAAGCAGTTGTTTATCTGTTTCTACCACAACCTTGACATTCCTTTCTCAAAAATCACAAATGACCCTTTGCTCACCTAAACTAATGGCCTCTTCTCGGCCTTCATTTTCCTGGGCTTACTAAACCATTTGATATCTCTTCATGAAGCTCTTGCCTGCCTGAGCGGCTATATCTTTGGATACCGGCTACCTTTTAATTTTACCATTTATTTACAATTTTACTAAATAGCTAGTGAGAGCCCCACATTATCTAGTCTTCAGGATCAACTTTTCTATTGATATCTCAAATCATGGTTTAAATCCTCTTCCTGTGATACAATGGGAAAACAACAAGTTTCACCATTATCCTATAGATGCTGACAATCCATTCGAGAACCCTTATTTTAAGATCATCAGCTGCACAGCCAATGTCAAAAACTCACGTTGAAATAGCTCTACATAGAAAAGGAATATAAACCAAGTTTTTTAAAGTAGATGCAGGTCAGTTTCATTTCATCATTTGTTCTTGAGAAGTAGGAAGATGTTGAGTATGACAAAGTATATTTTAACACGCACAGACGTTGGAGACTAAGAAGTATTATACACAGTAAGTGAGAAATGGAAAGAAAACGGGAGTCCTCTTAAACTTATAAAAAGTCAGCATTCTTTCAGACTGTCTGCTCTACAATAGAGAAGAGTGGATGTTTACAGCCACTACTACATAAACTCTTATAAACAATTGTAAAAACAAATAAAGAAACAAAAATTATGTTTTGGAGAGGTCCATCATTCTTTGGGGTTTCAAAGAATAAAAATAGTCTGGGGCAGAGCACACACACACACACACGCACGCACACACACACACATGCATATGTACATCAATGTTCACAATGCTTCACCACAACCAAACTGCCTGCTGTGATTCTGTTCAAACTTATATGAAAACACCCTTAGAAATGTCTGCATTGCCCTATGGCTGTTCACAAACATTCTCAATTGAGAGCTGGCAGATTCTCCCTTAGGAGTTTGGAGGTTGAGGGCAGAAATGGAGAGTCAGTCAAATCTAAGCTTAACCTGGGCGTCTGCTACAGAGCTACACAACAGTGGTGCTTCAAGGATCCAGAACTGGGTTAATTAGAGGTCGGGCCAGAAGGTCTAATGATTGGTGTTTTCACTGACCAAAGAAATATCAAGTGTCAAACCAGGGCACCCAAATGAAGACTTTGGTTCCAGGAAGGGCCAGTGAGTAATGGAGAGAGGACATGAAGCAAGGACTCAGTGGTCACCAGGCTGCAGAAGTGAGTCAGGGCTCGGAGACGTGGGGATAAGTAAGATGCGTGTGTCTCGGATGTCTACTTGGATGTGTCCTCGAGGGCCCGAGGTGCCTTGTACTGGCTGTTGACTGGGATGTGAGTGGGTAGGTCTGTTTTCAGCATAATGGCAGCATGGCTAAGAGCCAGCAGGGGGTTACCATATGCATGTTTCTCAAAAAATATTTAATGAAAGACTGAAATGTCATGGAAAGGTTGTTAGTACCATTTCTCTACCTATGAGAAGAATAAATGTTACACGAGTATGCTTTGATCTTTTTATACTTTTATAAGAGTCATTATTATAAGTCTTATTATATAATAACTTGATAAACTAAAAACTACTTCTCCCACCACTGTTTTCTTTGTGGATTTTTTAATACTATTTACTTTGACATGACAGCATATTTTTCCTGTCAACTGAGCCAGTTGGTATGGCAACATTTAATTTCTTGAAGAAATGTCTGTCAACATCATGGTGAAAAAAATAGTACAGGTACATTGTACCTATGTGAATCATCACCACCTCTAACAACAACAATGACAAAATATTATAATAATGGTAATAATAGTAATAACACAACAGCTATAACACCAAGTACAATTGGAGTAGAGAAGACAGACTCAGCAGTCAGCTATCCCAAGACTCAAATTCCTTTTGTTTCTGACAATAACCTTGGGTAAGAATCCCTTTCAGTGGCAATGTCTTCTGTAGAAAAGGAAGCTAATGTAACCATAGGGTTATACGCAATTTACAGGGATGGGGGGAGGTAAGTGTGTTATGAAACAAAAATTAAAAGGAAAGAAAAATGCCCTGCACCTTCTCTAGCACATGGGAGCCTCTGCACATGTGATAGTCCCTACATCTATTTTCATGATCCCAAAGCCAGTCGGGTAACTTTCAAAGAGTTTTAAGGAGAGGAAGTTGGCACTGTGGGTGAGCCAGGGTTGTCCAGATTCTTTTCTCCCACACAAAACAGCATTATCCCTGGAGCCATTTGAACTTTCATTCCCCATCAACAATAGGGATGGCCTCGTAACTCCACAGAGTCCCGCTTGAGAAGATCTCACTCTCGCCTCACATAGATTCCTCCCTTAGCTATCAAGTGAGAAACTTTAATCAGTCAAAGCTGAGAGCAAAAGACAATGTTTATTCAGAAAGATAATGGTCCAAACAATTTTAGAAATAGAGAGTAGGAGTGAGTTTATACACAATAATATATATAAATTCAGTTCTTACGTGAGAGGCAGTGTACTAAGAGTTTCGTATATAAAATTCTGTTTAATCTTGAAAACAACCATTGGAAGCAAGGACTTAAGTGTGGCAGCGATGGGTTGGGGCAGTGGACCCATGGGAAAGGGAGGTTAACTTCCCCTCCTCCAAAGGGGCCCCACCTTTTAATTTTTCACTGGGTCTTGCAAACTGTGTAGTTAGCCCTGCATGTTATCCATGGGGTCTTCAACTGTATGAGGTAGTACATTCCCTTCTTTTGCTTAAAACTCTTTGAAATAGATTTTCTATCAGAGGCCCAATGGACACACCAGTGTTATCTGCTCAATCCTGGGTCAGCCGACACTTCAGTCTCTAGTCTTGCTATTTGCCTCACTATTCTCTGGACAGCTGTTCCTGTCCTCGCAGATCACCTGTTGCTCACTTCTCACAATGTCTTCTTGCCGCTGCTCGTCCCATTCCACAGAGCCCAGGACTGGACATGAGACTCCCTCTTAATCCTCTGAAGCACAGCTGAAACCAGGCTGTTTGAAAATCAGCCTGTGACCTCAGTACTTGAAGCAGACCGGATAATAAAGGCATGTAAAAGCCAAAGCTAGACTGTGGGCCTCGGACCCTTCGGTTCCCATGCTCTACAGACAGTGCTTCCTCCCCATGTTCCCACTCAGCCCCGGGCCTGCCGCCCTGTTGCAAGGGTCAGATTCGACCCCCAGTGGATGAAAGCACTTCACTCGTCTCCCTACC
>NW_011888810.1:11779468-11782784 GCF_000151845.1 Pteropus vampyrus
AGACTTTGGTTCCAGGAAGGGCCAGTGAGTAATGGAGAGAGGACATGAAGCAAGGACTCAGTGGTCACCAGGCTGCAGAAGTGAGTCAGGGCTCGGAGACGTGGGGATAAGTAAGATGCGTGTGTCTCGGATGTCTACTTGGATGTGTCCTCGAGGGCCCGAGGTGCCTTGTACTGGCTGTTGACTGGGATGTGAGTGGGTAGGTCTGTTTTCAGCATAATGGCAGCATGGCTAAGAGCCAGCAGGGGGTTACCATATGCATGTTTCTCAAAAAATATTTAATGAAAGACTGAAATGTCATGGAAAGGTTGTTAGTACCATTTCTCTACCTATGAGAAGAATAAATGTTACACGAGTATGCTTTGATCTTTTTATACTTTTATAAGAGTCATTATTATAAGTCTTATTATATAATAACTTGATAAACTAAAAACTACTTCTCCCACCACTGTTTTCTTTGTGGATTTTTTAATACTATTTACTTTGACATGACAGCATATTTTTCCTGTCAACTGAGCCAGTTGGTATGGCAACATTTAATTTCTTGAAGAAATGTCTGTCAACATCATGGTGAAAAAAATAGTACAGGTACATTGTACCTATGTGAATCATCACCACCTCTAACAACAACAATGACAAAATATTATAATAATGGTAATAATAGTAATAACACAACAGCTATAACACCAAGTACAATTGGAGTAGAGAAGACAGACTCAGCAGTCAGCTATCCCAAGACTCAAATTCCTTTTGTTTCTGACAATAACCTTGGGTAAGAATCCCTTTCAGTGGCAATGTCTTCTGTAGAAAAGGAAGCTAATGTAACCATAGGGTTATACGCAATTTACAGGGATGGGGGGAGGTAAGTGTGTTATGAAACAAAAATTAAAAGGAAAGAAAAATGCCCTGCACCTTCTCTAGCACATGGGAGCCTCTGCACATGTGATAGTCCCTACATCTATTTTCATGATCCCAAAGCCAGTCGGGTAACTTTCAAAGAGTTTTAAGGAGAGGAAGTTGGCACTGTGGGTGAGCCAGGGTTGTCCAGATTCTTTTCTCCCACACAAAACAGCATTATCCCTGGAGCCATTTGAACTTTCATTCCCCATCAACAATAGGGATGGCCTCGTAACTCCACAGAGTCCCGCTTGAGAAGATCTCACTCTCGCCTCACATAGATTCCTCCCTTAGCTATCAAGTGAGAAACTTTAATCAGTCAAAGCTGAGAGCAAAAGACAATGTTTATTCAGAAAGATAATGGTCCAAACAATTTTAGAAATAGAGAGTAGGAGTGAGTTTATACACAATAATATATATAAATTCAGTTCTTACGTGAGAGGCAGTGTACTAAGAGTTTCGTATATAAAATTCTGTTTAATCTTGAAAACAACCATTGGAAGCAAGGACTTAAGTGTGGCAGCGATGGGTTGGGGCAGTGGACCCATGGGAAAGGGAGGTTAACTTCCCCTCCTCCAAAGGGGCCCCACCTTTTAATTTTTCACTGGGTCTTGCAAACTGTGTAGTTAGCCCTGCATGTTATCCATGGGGTCTTCAACTGTATGAGGTAGTACATTCCCTTCTTTTGCTTAAAACTCTTTGAAATAGATTTTCTATCAGAGGCCCAATGGACACACCAGTGTTATCTGCTCAATCCTGGGTCAGCCGACACTTCAGTCTCTAGTCTTGCTATTTGCCTCACTATTCTCTGGACAGCTGTTCCTGTCCTCGCAGATCACCTGTTGCTCACTTCTCACAATGTCTTCTTGCCGCTGCTCGTCCCATTCCACAGAGCCCAGGACTGGACATGAGACTCCCTCTTAATCCTCTGAAGCACAGCTGAAACCAGGCTGTTTGAAAATCAGCCTGTGACCTCAGTACTTGAAGCAGACCGGATAATAAAGGCATGTAAAAGCCAAAGCTAGACTGTGGGCCTCGGACCCTTCGGTTCCCATGCTCTACAGACAGTGCTTCCTCCCCATGTTCCCACTCAGCCCCGGGCCTGCCGCCCTGTTGCAAGGGTCAGATTCGACCCCCAGTGGATGAAAGCACTTCACTCGTCTCCCTACCCCTCTCAGAATCCATATCCACATTTTCCTGAAGCCCTTAGAAAGGGAAATCCTCCTGTCAGACCTATTCTCAGAAGCAAAGGAGGAAAAGTTATAAATAATAGTACTGATTTTTATTTTTAAAAAAATTTTTTCCCACAAAGAGAATATTTAAGATTTTATTTCCATACCCAGTAATTTTCCACAGTGTAAAGTAGTTTGTATTTTTAAAATAATCTCTACTTATTAAAGGATATTTTAGGGGATTAATACTTTACTTCTGTGTGTGTGAGGGAGAGAGAGAGAGAGAGAGAGAGAGAGAGAGAGAGAGAGAGAATATCATCCAGGATGCTTTTTACATTTTTTGAAAATATTTTTATAAATTTTCATTTATATTGGCATGCAATATTATATTAGTTTCAGGTATACAACACAATGATTAGCTAGGAACTGGTTTTTAAATGTTAATCTGACTCTATTTGTCACTATGAAATTTTTAGAACTGTGGTAACACTTTAGTCACAGAGCACCTAGTTACGAGAACATACCTTTTATTTCATATTTGTAATAACATTAAAGATGCAAACATTGGTTTCAAACAATTTAATTAAATGGGAAATTATAGACCAATTTTACTCAATAAACATAGAGGTAAAAATCTTACATGTTAGCAAAAGAAATTCAAGTTTGTTATGACCTACTTGGACTTATTGAGGAATAAAACAATAGTTAAATATTAGAGAATCTAATGTAATTCACCATATTAAATGATTCAGTGAGAAAAATCACATAAATCTTTCAAGAGATACAGAAAATACTAAAATTTAGCACCTATTCATAATTAAAAAAAAAAAAAAAACCTTCTAGGAAGCTAACAATGGAAGGGAACTCCCTTAACCCAACAAAAGGCAAATGATGTAGATTTGGAAATATTTTCATTAAACTCGGGATCTAGGTGTAAATTCCCATTATTATATCTTCTATTCAACACTGTTCTGCAGATCTTAGGAAGAAGGGAAAGAAGGATGGATGGAAGGAAAGGAGGGAGGGAGAGAGGGAGGGAGGGAAGGAAGAAAGAAAGAAAGGAAGAAGAGAGGGAGGGAGGGAGGAAAGCACCTGGAAGGGAAGACTCAAAAGTGCTCAGAAATGATAGTCTTTGTTGAAAATATAAGGACGTGAATATTTACAGATAATTTATTAGAACTAATGAGAGTGTTTATCAGCATTGTTAGGTAATAGATCAATGTCAAAATACTTTTAAAAATGCAACG